>NW_007726992.1:342687-354884 GCF_000696425.1 Galeopterus variegatus | reverse complement strand
TTTTAAAAAAAAAAAAAAAAAAAAAAAAAAAAAAAAAAAAAAAAAAAAAAAAAAAAAAAGAATTTCAATATATAAATTAAGCTCTGAGTGGGAGGAAAAGAAACACCATTCCTATAAAGAAACTGGAGTACAGGGCCAAAGACATTGGCCTCCAGTAACTATGTGCTGAGGACCTGACAGGGCTGTGCTGCCAACCGTAGTACACCCAAGTGTAAGTAAATGTCTCTCCCAAAGAAATCACCTGCCGTGGGGACTAATACATGCACAAAAACTGATACCAGTCTTCCAGCCAGAATGAACTATTTGCTCATCTATAGCCTTATAGTCCATTTTTATAATTCTACTTATGGTACTTTTCAGTGCTGGACTTGGATTATAGTAAGTTAGAGACAGCCTATCTTACTAGGTCACTAGCTCCTTGGAAGGCAAAGACCATATATAAATGCAAAAATATAAGTATATTGATATAGATGTACACTATAACAGAAAATATTTTTATTTCTGTAGACATCTAGTCTGGGAACCTGTACTAGCTAAGGAACTGATAAACACACCTCCTATTTCATGAAGCACCACTTATGTGCAAGAGACTGTGCTAAGCACTTTCCATGTAAAATATAACCTTATAATCCTCCTGTCAACTCCAAGGAGTTTTAGTTACTATCCCCATTTTATAGGTAAAGAAAAAGAGGCTAGAATAGGCCAAGAAACTAACCTGCAGCCTGATGGCTAGTTAGTGGCCAAGCCAGTATCAGATCAGATTAAGGTGTTAAATAGTAAATTCTTAACCAAGAAAGAGGTAAAAGGGCTACATTATGGGCAATTTGTGCGAAAAGTCAGAGAAGGAAAACACCAATCACAGGAATAAATGCCAAACAAGAAGCCACATCGGGAGAGTTTAAGGAACTGAGAGTGGTGTAGCCTATGGAAGGGTCTTGGTACCCATGTTTATGGGGACTGGGTGGTTTTGTGAAAAGTGGTTGTCCTGCTTATCCACAGGGCGTGCAGCAAGAGGAGAGATGTTTGTACCAGCATAAAGAATTTCCTGAACCAGGAGGTGGGAGGAGCCCCTCCAGCCTCAGAGAACGTAAAGCAGAAAGCCAGTATCTGTCCCGGAAAATGGGAACACCCACCTGTTTACAGGAGGCAGCTCAGCCCATATTCTCTCTCAAGATCCCCTCCAGACCTGCAGTCCACAGAGGGCAACTCCAAAAGGCCAGTCCCTCAACTTCCTTGGTCCAAGATGATGGGGAGAGAAGAGGAGTCTGGGCTCAAATCATGGAGGGACAGTTCTCAGCATGAACACAGCCACCTGACCTCCACAACTCAAATATAGCAGACAGAGAGGAATGGATGTCCAGGAAGTCACTGGGACTCCATAAACACATGGCCACAGCGATGTTCAGCCCGTCCCAACCCTCATGGTGCATATACCAGCCCCACCACTCAACACCCAGGTGTGCCTCTATTCTGGCATGGCCAGCTTGTTTCAGATCAGCCTGTGACTCACACATGTAATTATGCAAATCACTAAAGCTGTGACACTGTATGTCTTTAGACAGGGACCAATAACCCCAGCCCATCACAGTAACTCCTACCCTGAGATAATATTTTTCTCCAAAGAACAACTCCTTTTTGATCCAAATACCAACCAGCCAGGTTTTGGTCGAAGACAGAGAGGTTTCCCCGTGAAGGCTGAGGAAGTCCTCCGCCACAATGCAAGGTTACAACTCCCCCCCACCCTCCCACACTCCAAAGGGTCAAAGTTAATGCCAAGCTGTAGGAACACTGCCAACACACCTTGGCAGCCTGGGAAGATAAGACTGAGGCCCTGAAATCTTAAAGCCCTCGTGAAACCAGGTGTGCGCCCAGCAAAGTAAACTAGGGAATGAAACTAAGTATTGACTTCCATCAGGATATTCCCAAAGGAAGCCACAATCCTGTCTGCCTCTTGTCTAATACTAATCGCACCTTCGAGGTTTCTCTCTCTAGTGCCAAGACAGCTGCACCTGCCACCCAGTGTCTAGGGACATCGAAAATTCATTTCTACTCTGGCTTCACCTTCCTCAGATATTCTGATCTCAAGTTTCAAAGGCAGATTTAAGTCTATACACACGACATTCCCTGAGATCAAGAAAGCACTACACTTACCTTCGATTCTTTCCTTCTGCAAGTGAGAAGCTGCAGTGTGTTGCTGTACAGAGTCCAGGGAAAAAGAAAACTTGAGTCCCTGCAAAAGGTCCAAGATCAGACTCCCAAGAAGCCTGCCGGAAGTGCATTTTCCTCTCATTTACATATACAGTGAAGTCATTTCCAACCAACGCCCTTAGGAGTTGAGGCCCAAATCTCCTTCTAGGGCATTACTCACTTATAGATTAACTATCTTGGGAAAGACAACAGCATGCAGAATCTGGAAACCAGGTTCTTTGCTCTGGTCCTATTTTTACTGGGGAGAAACCCTACCTACCTCAGATCCAGGGGGCTGACGCAGAGACAGGACTATAAGCATGGGCTTTCATTTTTATTTTCATCTTTAGCTCTGCTGAAAACTGCCCTCAGGCAGTCTTAGCATCCAAGCTGCATTTATTGAACACCCTGCCTCATGAAGCACTGTTCAGTTTGGACAAAGACAGAGGAATGTAAACAAATATTCATAATATGATGCTGATAAGTTGCAATAAAGCTATCATTGGAGCAAAGGAAAGGAAGACACACTGCCTGGGGTGGTGGCCGTGGATGTGCCCCCACATCCCTACCAGAATGGCTACAGTTAAAAAGACTGATAATACCAAGTACTGCCAAAGATGTGGAGGACAGAAAATCTCATGCACTGCTTGTGGGAATGCAAAATGGTACAGCCATCTGGTAAGCAAAATAACGGCTCCCTGGAGATGTCCACGTTCTAGTCCCCAGAACCTGTGGATGTTACTTTGTGTGACAAAAAAGATATTTATAGCTGTGATTAAGTTAAGGCTCTTGAGATGAGAAGAGGGGCTGGCCGGTTAGCTCAGTAGGTTAGAGCACAGCCTTACAACACCAAGGTCACAGGTTCAGATCCCCTTACTGGTCAGCTGGTTAAAAAAAAAAAGAGAGAGATGGGGAGTTTATCCAGATTTTCGAGGTAGGCCCAAGGTAATCACAAGACTGTTAGGAGAGTTAGCATCTGAGTGAAGAGATGTGACAACGGAAGCACAGGATGGAAGATGCGACACTGCTGGCCTCGAATATGGAGGGCGGGGCGCCATGAGCCAAGAAACGCAGGCAGCCTCTAGAAACTGGAAAAGACAAGCAAACAGATTCTCCCCTAGAGCCTCATAAAGCCTCTGCTGGTACCTTGATTTTAGGGCTTCTGACCTCCAGAATCATAAGATAATAAATTGATTTTGCTTTAAGCCACTAATTTTATGATAATTTCTTAGAGTAGCAATAGAAAATGAATACAAGCCATTTTGGAAAACAGTATGGTAATATCTGCTAAAGCTGAACATATTCCTATTCTATGACCACACAATTCCACTCCTAGGTATGTACCCAACAGAAATGCATTGTATGTACACCAAGATATGTATACAAGCATCATGTTCATAGGAGTTTCAGTCACAAGAATAAAAAACTGGAAAAAATCCAATTGCCCATCAGCAAGAGAATAGGGATAAAACAAATTGTGGTATAGTCACATGGTGTAGGACTACTCCAAACTAAAATGAAATGAATCACTAATCACCTAATGTAACAACACAGGTGAATCCTACAGACATACTGTTGACTGAAAAAAAAAAAAGATACAAAAAAGGATATATTTGATGAAAAAGTTCTAGAGATGGATGGATGGTGGTGATGGTTGCACAACAATATGAATGTACTTAATGGTACTGAACTGTATACTTAAAAAAGGTTAAAATGGTAAATTTTATGTTATGTATATTTTACCACAATTTTAAAGAGTATGTACTAAAGGAATCTATTTTAATAAAGTTCAAAAATAAACAAAACTAATCTATGAAATGAGACCAGTGGTCACCTTTGGGGAAGGGGGGGTACTGACTAGGAGACACGAGGGAACATGCTGGGTACTGGAAAATTTTAATTTCTGGGCCGGCCCGGTGGCGCACTGGAGAGTGCGCCGCTTGGGAGTGCAGTGGCGCTCCGAGCGCAATGTGGGCGCAACACCAAGGGTTGCGATCCCGTTGCCGGTCAGTAAAAGACAAAAAGTAAAAAAAAAAAAAAAAAAGAAAAGAAAAATTTAATTTCTTGATATGGGTGTCAGATACATGGGTATATACATAAAAATTCATCACACTTTACACTTAAGATTTGTACACTTTAGCTTTCAAATGCCAGCCCCAATTTTATTTGCACATGATTCAACTGCATTAGCATAATCAACGATGTAATGGAAAACGGAAGAGAAAGGAAATAAAAACACACCACAAGTGTCTGTGGTCAGGGAAGGCTTCAGGAAAGAGGTGAGGTGTGAGCCAAGTACTGAAGGATGAAGAGGGTAGACAAGGATAAAGACGGCAGATACAGAGAGGTGGAGAATTCTGGACAAAGGGAACAGTATGCACACAGGTAGTCAGGTGCAAGGAGGTACAAAGTGTGCTGTACACTACGGGCTAGGGGTGGTCACTGGTGCGAGAAAGGGGGCTGGAAGGGCAAGTGGGAGTCCTATCCCAACATGCCTGGAAGCTTCATCAGCAGTTTAGACAGTACTCTCTAAGAAGTGCTAGGCAAACATGAGAGGAAGAGAGTGACATGATAAATCCACAACAGGGAGGGTGACCTGGACCGAGGGACAGACTGTTAAGGTTCTTGTGATACCGGTCAGGCCCTAGATAACAGGGTCTGACTCCAGGCACTGGTCATGGGAGATGAAGGAGGCAGAACTCCGGGGTGTGGCTGTAACGGGGTGGGGTGGGACTCCAAGCCAATGCGGCTGGTGATCCCACTGACAAGAAGAGTGAAGACCAGCCATATCCTTCCCTCTGCCTCCTGGACTGGCTATGGAGGATCATAACATCTCAGAGTTGGAAAGCACCAGTAAGATCACCTAGTGTATCATTTCATTTTACAGATAAGGAACCAAGTTCTATGAGCCAACACCCGAGGCCACGGTTTGTGAGGAGCAAGCTGGAACGAGAGAGCTGAGACCCACCTACTTTAGTGAGCACATCCTAGAGAACAGGAAAGTTGACTAATTCAGCTGTGGTGCCCAATACCCCCAAATGCCCCTGCCAACCTCACTTCCTGCCATGGGGTTCTCTGGCCTATGCCTGTGGTCCAGCTCCCTACCAACTATCCCTGTCAACCTTTTTCTGGAAAAGTTCTCCCCACAGCTCGCCCAAATCCTGTATGGCTAATGGTTTCATTTAATGGGTTGGTAATGCCTTCTAATTCAATCTAGTTTTTCCAACTAAGTTGTGTAACCAAAGACCCTGGCTTCAGTCTTTACTCTTTAGTCATGCCAACTTAATAAGATGAGACAAGGACAGAGAGAGACTGGCTGACCATGGACACCCCAGGGCCACCAGGAACCAGATATAAGTCAAATAAGTCTTGTCTACTAGTTCCATCATTGCCCTGCAACCTGATATGAACCACGGGAGCTAATTGCCAAGCTGCTTCTGTTTTTGGTGGCACGTGAGCATCTGACAGTAGTTGAATGACAAGTGCCAAATACCAGAGCTTGTATAGGAGAAATCAAGAATAGATGGGTTTGAAGCAACTTGTTTGAGATCTGAAACTCATTACTCATTTCTGATCCTAATCTGGCAACCTTAGTCAACATCTAGTTAATGCACAATCCAATGTGGGAGCCACTACACATGTGACTGTATAAATTTAAACTTTAAAAAATTAGAGACAATGGAGCCGGCCCGTGGCTCACTCGGGAGAGTGCGGTGCTGATAACACCAAGGCCCCTGGTTCGGATCCCACATAGGGATGGCCGGTTCGCTCACTGGCTGAGCGTGGTGCTGACAACACCAAGTCAAGGGTTAAGATCCCCTTACCGGTCATCTTAAAAAAAAAAAAAAATTAGAGACAATTAAAAATTCAGTTCCAAAGGGTTCAATAGCCACAATGTGACTAATGGCTACCATATGGAACAGTTCAGACCTAGAACATTTCCATCATCACAGTAACTTCTACTGGACAGCACTATACCTTGTGTGTCTTATCTCCTGCTTGAATTGGTTAAAAGAGGCACTCACTCTGAAATTATCTTTACCGGCCAAAGTGGGAAGAATCCTTTTAATTTTTAAATAGTAAAGATAAAGTTATGTAGGACATTCGACAGTCCCCAGCAGAAAGGCACTGAGTCCCCTGGAGACCCTCAGTTGAAACTGTGAGAAACTAAAAGACAAGAGAAATTAAAGAGAAATTTAGGAGAAATTAAAGTTGAATGGTGTATATTGAAACAGTCCAGTTCTATCACTTAATTGCTCTTCTATAAAAAGGGTTAATCTCATCCCAGAAGATTATGGATATGTGGAAATTAATGGACCATTAATAAGAAGCAATTATTCTTTAGGAAAAAATTCGTGACTGACAAAAATAAAATCCAGTGAAGTGGAAATGTAGGTGGGGGAGGAAGGGAAAAGAGGAGAGCAGGAACACGTTTTCATGTTAAGAAAACTGCAATTAGAATTAGTAATTTTTTATTTTTTATTTTTATTTTTAATAGATGACCAGTAAGGGGATCTTAACCCTTGACTTGGTGTTGTCAGCACCACGCTCTCCCAAGTGAGCTAACCAGCCATCCCTGCATAGGGATCTGAACCCTTGTCCTTGGTGTTATCAGCACTGCACTCTCCCAAGTGAGCCACAGCCTGGCCCAGAATTAGTAATTTTTTAAAGAGAGCTTTTGGTCTGATGTAACTAAAACTGCTTTAAATAATATTGGTTATCTAGCTAATGAAAATGATCACTGCTAAATTTTGTTCATAACACATGTATCCACTGGGGGAAAAAATAACCCAAGTGCAAGGAAAGCTTCCACTGAAGGCTGTCATAATATTTCACTACCAATTGTCACCCCTGACTGGTGCTCAAGAAAACTGAACACATACAATTAAGAAGGTAGAAAAGAGCAAAACCTCCTAAGAGGTGAGACTACTCCATGCCCAATGCCACTTCCCCCTCTAGTACATGGAGTGCTGAAAACACACGCCTAGGTGCTGAAGGAATCCCATACATGCAGCAGGTGGGGGTGGGGTGTGTGGGGGGTGCTGCTTTAAAAAAGAAGCAGAGCAGAAGAATTCTGTTTTGGCCAGTTTACAATTCAGATGGTTATTTCAAGTTAATGGCATATATTAAAGTGTTGTTTTGAAACAGGGACACAGAGCACTGCTTAATAAAGGGCTTCAGGTGCCTGGTGAAATACTCCAGCTTGGAGGGCATTTCCTGCTCTGTATTTATTAATTTCAGGTATTTATTTATGCCCACCCTCTCTCCCTCCTTCAAGAAGGGATTAACACTGCTTATATAAAATACAGCAGAAATAAATATGGAAAGTTGGTGAGAAAGAGAAAAACAAGGGTAGGGATAGAAAACTGGAGCTGAGAAGGAAGTTAATCCAGTACATCTACCACAGCAACTGGGGTACCACACTAATTGACTTGCTAAACCAACAGTTAACTCTTAAAGACTCAGCGTCCAAAGGAGAAGACAGAACAACTGCTCAGGAGATGGACAACTTGGTTTGGGCAGGGACTTGTTTTGCTGATGCTGAAACAGGGCCCTGCCCAGTAAGGCCCCCTACAGCCAATGCCAGCTCTCACATCAAACGGCGGAGGTAGAACCAGCCCAAATACACTGGAACTGCCCAAGAGCATGGTTCCCAGAGTTGGGGCACCTGTCATATCAGCCAAGCAGTACTTGCTGGTCAGAATCAGCGGGTGGCTTCTGTGAATAAGGCCCTAGGAAAGTACTAGGATACTAAGCCAGCCCTAGGAGTAGATGACCACACCCAAACTCACAATCCCAATTGAATTCAGTTTGAATCCCAAACTGAATCCCCATTTGGCAGATCCTACTCAGCAGATGAGATTCCTCAACCAGACCCCAACACAAAAACTCGGAGACCTGAGCTGGCTGATAACGGCAGCTCTCTCCTCAACAGTTATGGTTCCATGGTTTTTCATACCCTGCTTTCCCTCAATAACAGCTTAACAATTTCCATGAAGTCAAGCCCACCCCCTTTCCACAGTCTCTCGGGTCCCCAAGAGAACAATGTATTTGAGGAGCCCACTAGTCACAGCCCCAGTGCACCCTCCTCGCCTGCTCTGAGGAATGCAAGAGCAGCTTCTCCCCTCGAGAGCCTGGGGATCTGGGCCTGTTAGGCCTTATTGTAGGGAGACCATTTTATCAAAACACCTTTCCATTTCCACTCACCTCACCCAAGCTGAACTCACAACCACAGCACATGTGCTGCACTCTATACCAGTTGTGTCACCAGGGTCAGAACATCAGGAAAGAAACTGTTGACGGTCAGAAAGGCTTTCAGAGGTTTGCCCTGAAGGTCCTGCTAAGTCCAAGTCCTAATCTGCCATCACTAAACAAAGCCAGGAGCCCCAAACCAAATATGACTCTGCGCCTTTACCTCCTGATCTGGTGCTCCTTCCCACTGCCAAAGGGACTCTAGATTTTAATGCACACACACAAACTCAACTTGTTCTTCTTAGGTCCAAGCAGTTTTAGGATTAAAGTGTTCAAGAATAGTTTTAAATGCAACATTGAAAAAGGATGAAGAACTCTGATTTCTTGGAGACTTAACTTTGTTGCTCGGCCCACTCTACTTCGAACTCCTAGGGGAGGTTCTCCTGAACTTCCAGTTTGTACCCCTACATTCTCCTGCTCCAGGGCAAGGGATGAAAGATATGCAGCTGGAAGGACATCAGGCAACCTCATTTTACCTCAAAGCAATTCCCTCCTTACTAGAGAACAATGGGCAAGTTAGTTCATCTCAGTAAAACAATACTTACCTGCAGAATGCACCGGAAAGCTCAACAGGTGTCAGGAATCATGTCTTGTAGTTCCACTGTCTCAAACTTCTCTGATGACACACTTCTTTAATCCAACTCATGAGTGTTTACTGAGCACTCAACCCAGTGTAGCTACTCCCAGCATAGCGCAATTGGCAAACACTGGTTAGAGACCTATTGTGTGCAAAAACTCTTAGGAGAGGTACAGTGATGATCCAGCCACCCGGCACTGACGAATGCACCTATGACCTGGACCCAGGCCTTGCCCTCAAGCTAATAATCTAATAGAGGAGGCACACATAGCTAATAATGATTAAACAGCTTGAGCACTTACTGTGTGTCAGGCACTACTTTACAGATACTAATTCCTTCATCCTCAAGACAGTGCTCTCCCAGTGTTGTTCTTAAGCCCATTTTGAAGGTGAGAAAACTGAAGCTCAGGGATGTCAAATGACTTCCCCAAAGTGACACAGTAGTAAGGGGAGAGCTGGCATTCACACCCAGGCAGTCTGGACCTCAATCTGTTCAGCTTTAGTGATAGCAAGGGCTACCAGCATAGAGTCCAGCATATAGTGAGCACCCACTGCTTAAAGGAACCAGAAGGTTAATGTAACACAGGCAGAATAAGAACAATGCTTTGCTGGGGGTATCGCAGGCACAGACAGGAGGAATTTCATTAGTTCCGACAGAGACTGCCTAGAGTAAGTGAACACCTGAAGGGAAAAGAGGAGAAGGGAGCATTTCAGGCTGAAGGGACCCCAGGAGAACCACTCACCAACTCATATCCCCCAACTGTGCCGACATGAAATTGTCGAAAAATCTCAGGCCCTTCTGTCTTTTGCAGCCCTCCCAGCACTCAGCACAAGCTTAGGAACAGTAGTTGACCCTCTGCAAATGCAGGCTCATTCTCATTAGGACTGGGTCCCAAATGATAAGGCCTCAGGTGACCAAGAATGATCAGCATCCAGGATGAATTACAATAAAACCTCAGGAATCAGGATTTTTCTGAAAATGACACCATTTTACTAAGTACCTGGCCTCACCAACCCCCAAAAGAACAAACCATGGCACCAGCTGATGCCTAAATCTAATACTCCAATTTTACTATACCAACCCTAATGCACATAGAAGTTTATTTAATACAGATGCTCCTCAACCTACATTGTTAAGTTGAAAATATCGTAAATCAAAAATGCACGTATGGCTGGCCGGTTAGTCCACCTGGTTAGAGCGTTGTGCTCATACACCAAGGTCAAGGGTCGGATCACTGTACTGGCCAGCACCCCCCTCCCCTACCACTCCAAAAGTGCATTTAATTCATATGAGTGATGCTGGGAAAATTTAAAAAATACATTTAATACACCTAACCTACGGAACATCATAGCTCAGCCTAGCCTACCCTTAAATGTGCTCAGAACACTTGCATTAGCCTACATTTGGGCAGCATCATCTAACACAAAGTCTATTTTATAATAAAGTGTAAAAAATCTCATGTAATTTATAGAAGACTACTGAAAGTTAACAACAGAATGGTTGTATGGGTACTCAAAGTACGGCTTCTACTGAAAGCGTATCGCTTTCGCACCACTGTAAAGTCTAAAAATTGTAAAAATCAAACCATCCTAAATCATGGACCGACTATCTGTACTTTTAAACCTCTACACAACATGTCTTTCCATATTTCCAATTTCAAATGAAGGAAAATAGCTGTACGCTAACCTTACTATCAGTAGAGTGCATCAAATGATTCTACAATAAAGCTTCCAAAGAGAACTTAGTAAGAATCTCCCCTTAAACCGGCCAGCTGCCAAAAAAAAAAAAAAAGAAAAAGAAAAAGAAAAAGAAAGAAAGAAAAGAAAAAGAAAAAGAAAAAAGAATCCCCCCCCCTTAAATTCCTTAAAATCCCCAATAAATTGAAGGCCCAACCATACAGCCTCTCCCCACCCCTCATTAGTACAACAAAACATCTGAATAGCCTATTATTTAAACTCTTAACCGAATACAAATGCAAACTTAACCTCCCCTTTCCATGTTTTATTTTACAAGGTACCGTCTTTCAGGAAGGGACAGTTCTGGTTGGTGGATTCTGGGTTCCTCCCTAACAGACGCAGCTTGAATTTCCGAATCAAAAAGGATGAAAACAGAAATACACATTTAAAATGTATTTATATCCCTACTCTCTGAGATTTACTAAATTCTGGCTTAAAAAAAAAAAAAGCATGATGAAAAACACAAACTAGAAATGAGTTAACTTGAAGGCCCAATCAGAAAATAGTCCTCTCATCCCAACGAAAAGCAGGTTTTAAGTAACTAAAGAACATTTCCCTTGATTTCTTTTCTTGGTGCACCTTGTATAAAATACTCATATCCTCCCTATATGATAATTCATTGAATCATATACTTAAGATTTGGGCCGTTTTTTAATACGCATGTTAGATGGCAATAAAAAATGTTTCGAAAATACCTTGCATTAACTAAAAAAAACCCCAAAACAAACAAAACAAAAAAACAGGTGTTGCCAGGAAAAACAGGATAGCATGAAACCGGTTTCCAAGCTGCTTACACCCCCACACTACCTGCAACCACTTTACAGAACGTTAACACCAGGACACGCAAGACTTGCTTATCTACAATGCTGCCGAATGTCCTCACAATCTCCCCCTTGCCTTGCTCGTTTCTGGGCAGCCAGTACGGGGACCAGCCCTCCATGGCTCCCAGCAGCTTCAGCCTCGCGAGCTGGGGACCATTCGCCGAGTTGCCACGTGAGAGGGCCAAGGCCGCGCCAGACACCTGGGTAGCATACCCGTCGCCTCAGGGAGCGCATCCCGGCGGCGGGGGTACCCGGCCTGGGCCATGCGCCCGGCCGTCCAGGCGACGCTTCCTCAGCCCCTGCCAGTGGGTGACACACCGGTCGTCCCCCCACACACCCGGCCGGCAAGAAGCGCCAAGCCGGCCCACCTTCGCCGCGGGCTGCAACGGTCGCCAGCGCGCGTTTCCCAGGACGCAGAGAGGCCGCGCACGCAAGCTGGGGCGACCCCCAGGAGCCCGCTCGGCCCACTAAAGCCCCCTTCACGCCGCTGCTCCCCGAGGACAAGGGGCGGACCCCCAAGACCCCTCGGGAACCAAGTGTGGGCCTCAGCACCTCCATCCCAAACACACTTGCAACCCACCCTAAGCCACCCCCGGGCGCACCCACTCACCCAAGGCCACCTC
>NW_007726992.1:308844-342211 GCF_000696425.1 Galeopterus variegatus | reverse complement strand
GGCGCACTGCCAGGCCCGCCGCGCCGCACCGGACCCGCGCGCGCCCGCATGCGCACGAGTCCTCACACAGCGCTCGCGCAGAGCGTGCACGTGCGATGTGCGCACCGGCTCTCACGCAGCGCGCGCGGTGCGTGCACGTGCGATGTGCGCACCGGTTCTCCCGCAGTGCGCGCGCATAGCGTGCACATATGATGTGCACAGTAGTCCTCACGCGGCGCGCGTGCAGGGGCGTGCACGCGTCCTTGTACAGTGCTATACATACACAGTGCACACACAGTGTGCACAGTTCTTCATACAGTGCTAAAACGCAGCATGCACGGACAACGTGCACATCCGGCGTAAACACACCTTCCCCCCACAGTGCACACTTATAGCGTGACTAGATGTAGGGTGCTTCTCATATAGCGTGCACACACATCTTCACACAATGTGTGAATACAGTATACACACCACGTGCACACATGTGCTCATTCAGCACGCACACGTCCTCACACGGCTCGCACACGTTTACAGACACCGGACTCCACACGCAAACTCAGCATTGCAGCTCTGGAAACAGTTCCCGGCTAGGGCCTCAGGCGGGCGCCATTTGGGCGGGTGCCACGAGTGCGGACGCCGTACGACCCTCCCTCCAAGCACAGTTAGGTTAGGGTTATCGAGGCGCACAGGTGGTGATCCCCCAACCCTCACCCCAAGCAGGCATGCGGTCACCCAGGGCGGGACTCCAGCAGGCCACCAGGGTCGATCTTCAAGCAAAGGCAGGGGCACGCCGTCTGGCCGACCTTGGCCTTCCAACCACGCCCCACTCTCCGGCTGATGGTATTCCTCCTCTCTTGCAGTGTAAATAGTCCGCACTTCAGAGATCTCTGCAAGGAGGAGCTCTCTGGGAAGACACACAAGAAATTGCTAAATATATTGCCTCGGGAGTAGGGGTCAGGGAATGGTGTCGATGTGTGGGGGTGGGGGGAGGGTTCTTTCCCCTGGAAATCCCTTTACCCCTGCCATGCGCATTTATTATCTTTTCAAAAACATATCGAAGACATCTTTGCATGGCCCGCTCAGACCTCTAGGTGTTTATCCAGGCATAGTCTGCCAAGTGATAATCTGTCCCCATGGAGCCCCAGGCTACACATTTTTCTGTTGGCCGGTGACCAGCCTGGAGGTTGTTATTCCCACTCCTGGGGGAGAGAGGAAGACATGATTAAACATGAAGCTGAATAATGGGTACAACTTTTCTTTTGGGGATGATGAAAATGTTCTAGTATTAGATTGTGGCAATGATTTCATAACTGTAAATATACTAAAAACCACCGAATTGTACATTTTAAGAGGTGAATTGTATGGTCTGTAAATTATATCTCAATTAAAAAAAAAAAAAAAAAAAGCTGAAATCCTCGGGAACCAGCATCCCGACTCCTGGCGAAAAGCTTGGAAACAGTTCCTTTGTGGCACAAAAATATTCGTGATGAACGTGTTCCTGGCTTGCCCAAAGGTGTGCCAGGAATAGGGTGCGAGTGTGGTGAGAAAGCCAGAAGGGTAGTTAAGATATACACAAATGACTAGGAAAGCGGGCAAGCTAGGGCTGGTGCCTTGAGCTGTAATAAAAGCTGCTTCAAACCCAATAAGATCTAGCTAAGTTAGTAAGAGCATGGGGGCTGTCTTCACTGTTTTCTTCTTAAAAACCTTGGGTGCGAGTTTAATTCATCCAGCTCTTGAGCTCATGGCCTGCGGACATCTGTATGTAGCACCCCTCTCTCGTTTTTCTTTCTTTCTCTTTCTTTCTTTTCTCTTTTCTTTTCTTTCTTTCTTTTTCCCCTTCCTTCCTTCCTTCCTTCCCTCCCTCCCTCCCTTTCTCCTTTTACTTTTTTCTATTTTCACTCCCATTCCTCCTCTCCCTAGTCATCAACACCTCCTCTGATACGAGGTCTGGTATTTTGAAACATATATAGTGTTGTAAAGATATGCATGTGTTTTAAATTTATATAAATGATATGAAACAATAGCTATCATTCTATTTGTTTTTCCTTGCTTGGAATTGTTTTCAAGATCTATTCATTGCAGCTGGATACAAATCCACCAAAAATGATTAGCCATTCAGTCTGGTTTACCCTTCTATAAATTGCTTATTCAATCCTTGTCCATCTCTCCATTAGGCTACATTTGTTTTTTCTTGATTTCCGGATTTTCCTGTATTCTAGATAATTCCTTGTGGGTTTAAATGTTGCAAATATTTCACCCTACTCAATTAAGCTTTTCTAAGATGAGCAAAATTTTCCTTAATTTTTATGCAAAAATCCTATTATTTTTACTACATTTTATCAATTGCTCTCTTACCTATGTCTCTATACTTTTTATCCTCATGTTACATACTAATAGTTCCGTGTGTGTTTCCTAAGATTAAGGATATTCTTATGCAACCATGTTAGAGTTACCAACTTCAGTAAATTAAACATGGATAATATAATAGGAAACACCCATTACTATAATGGTATCCAACATTTTAATTTTATTCTGTAGTGGTCACATGTATTAGATTTATAGTCTACATATATTATAAATCCCATGAATCAATGTTATAATTTTTACTTTAAGCGGTATTAAAAATAAAATATTAAAAAAAATTTAACATGGATATAGTAATTTTATGTAATTGGTTGCCAGTTTCTCCACTGTAGAAGTACTGGTTTTCTCTTGCAATAAGCAATCTGTGGGGAGGCACTTTAAGGTCATGCAGACAATCCGCTCTTCATTAAAACTTCTCTCTAGATTTAACATCCACTGATGGTTCTCGCTTGACCCAATCTTCCTCATGAGTTACAAAATGATAAAACCCATCAGTTTTTTCAACTGTTTAAGAGGCCTTGTTTAATACATACTTCCCTAGCCCCAATATACTCTACATTTTCCTCCATGTTTATAGATCTACCTTTACTCTTAAGCAGTTTTTCTGGATATGGTGTGAAGTAGGGATCCAAAGTTATCCTCTGTAAAGTGGTTTCCTCAGCACCATCTATTAAGCTATCCTTTCCCAATTTTTTTTTTTTGGTGGTGGTTTTTTTTTTTTTTTTGGTGGCTGGTTGGTATAGGGATCCCAACCTGTGACCTTAGTGTTACAAGGCTGTGCTCCAACCAACTGAGCTAGCCGGCCAGCCCTTCCTTTCCCAATTTTTGAAGCCATGTTTATCAGATATCAAATTCTCATACGTACATGGGCTTGATTCTGAGCTATTCTGATCTTGTCTATTACTGCAACTTCATAATATATGAAGTTCCCCCTTTGCACTTCAGAATTGTCTCAGAAATTCATAATTTCCATATGAATGTTAGAATGTTTTTCTAATCCCCCACTCCCAAATCCTGCTGTAATATTAGTTGGAATTATATTGGAGTCAGATTTGGGGAGAATTAACATTATGTCAAACCATCCAAGAATACAATGTCTTTTTAATTAGGCCTTTTAAATTTTATTATTATTTTTATTATACATACATGTGGGGTACGTTTTTAATAATTGTGTACTTTTGGTCGTTAGATCAGTGTAGTTAGCTTATTCGTCATTACAATACACAATCATTTTTTTGTGTCCCTTGACCAATTCCTCATTATCTCCCCTCCCTCTCTCCTTCCCTTTTCCACCTCTAGTTTTCTCAAAGTTCAACGTATTACTGTGATTATTGTTTTTCTTTCTGTTTCTCTTTATTGTTCATTTATTTATGGATTCAGCTCCCAGTTATGAGTGAGAACATGTGGTATTTCTCTTTCTGTACCTGGGTTGTTTCACTTAGAATAATTTTCTCCAGGCTCATCCACGTTGCTGCAAATAGTAGAATTTCATTATAGCCATTATGGAGAACAGTATGGAGGTTCCTTAAGCAACTACACATAGAACTTCCATATGATCCAGCAGTCCCACTACTGGGGATATATCCAGAGGATTGTAAAACATCAGGTCGAAGGGATACCTGCACTCCCTTGATTATTGCAGCTCTATTTACAATAGCTAGGCAATGGATCCAACCTAAAGGTCCATCAATGAATGACTGGATAAGGATATTGTGGTATATATACACAACGGAATACTACTCAGCCATAAAAAAAGAATGAATTTTTTTTTTTTTTTTTTTTTAAAGATACTCAATAGTTTTCTGGGCTTTTTCCCCATTATACTAGCTTCCTAAAATTCTGTAGTTATAGTTGAATAGTATCTTAAAGGCTACTTATACCATTTAGTTGATTGTCAGGCTGGCAGTTTTCAAATTTCTGTTCTCAGAATACCATAATAGCAGGGGTCCACAAACTACAATCCATGGGGCCAAATACAGTCCATTACCTATTCCTGTTAATAATTTTATTGGAATATCCCCACAATCATTTGTTGTCTACAGCTACTTTTGCACTACGATGGCAGAACTGAGTAGTGTTAACGGAGACCATATATCCTGCAAAGCCTAAAATATTTAGTATCTGGTCCTTTACAGAAAATTTACCACCCCCTCCTTTATGCTTAAAAATTGAGAATCACAAAGAGCTTTTGTATCTGTTAACACAAGGAAGATAAAGATGTAAGTTCCAAAACTCTAATTTTTAGTTCAAAGTGCAAATACATACATCATTGGCAAAAAAAATTGTCAACTTTCCTTGAAATGACAAGGTCACTTATAAGTTGTATCAATAGTGTGCTAGAAATTTTTAAAATATTAATTCAATAATAAACCTAATGCATTAACATAAATAACATTTTTAATGAAAAGTAACAAAAGACAAAAAATTTGAGATGGCATTGTCTCACATTTTTGCAAATGGACCTTTAGGTTGGACCCATTGCCTAGCTATTGTAAATAGAGCTGCAATAATCATGGGAGTGCAGGTATCCCTTCGACCTGATGTTTTCCAATCTCTTTGCCTGGCTTAACAGAATACAATCTCATGCCTGGTTTTGTATTCAATGTATTGCAATGTTGAAAGCATATGAAGAAAATCTGACCTCAGAGGTATGTAATTAGAAAAGAGAGTATTTTTAAGTCTTTTCTGATAATAGTGTATGTTCTTTGATACTACCTCCAATAGTGACAAGCAGTAATTTCCTAAGTCAGTTGCACTGTAGAATCTAACACCAAGCCAATGAACTTTTCAGTTACATTAAAATCCATTGATCTATTTTGAACTTTGACTGGACTTTGTAACATGCATTTGGAAAATATTGGTTGACAAAGCTATAAAGATCTTCCAAATGCTCACACATTTCATTTCACATTAGAAAGTCACATTAATATAACTGATCTCTTCTTCACAAGTCTTTACCGTGAAACTGTCAAGTTAATAGTAGCAGATACTAGTTTTATTTTTGCTTGAATGCTCAAAATTTACCACTGGCAACAAATACTGTCAATTGTTTTCCTTGAAGTGACAAGCTCATTTCATTCATTTTTGTGAACATGGTTGATCACAAACCCAAGTCTGAATAACCAGTTTGTCAGTTGTTCTTTCAAATAAAAATAATGTTCCAGAAGTGTCCAGTTCAGTTTGCAAGTAAAATAACCACACAAACGCTTTTTCTTGACAACTGTTGTACTTCAGTATGCAGAAGTGCTTTATGTAGCACTCCCCACTTCATCACACAAAATATTAAAAAGATGTGTACTCAAAGGCTGGGATGTCCTGAATGTATGATATTCTCAACTGCATTTGCTACATTGTCAGACATTTTTTTTTGAAAACTGGCTTTTAAAAAAATGTGAGTTTGTTTCTGTGTCTGCTTTTGTCAGATAACCTTTATCAAATTAAAAATAATTCCTATTATTCTTAGATTTCTAAGAGATGTTTAAAATCATAAATATGTATTAAACTTTATCAAATTTGAAAAATCCAACTAACTATATTTGACAGTATGGATCAACAAAGGGACTTTACTCAGATTTTTGTCCCCACCTTTTGATCTACTATTATCAAGCTGTGAACTGAACAAAACATGGATTGGAACAGTAAAGACTGCCCTTTACAAGTGAGCAAGCTGGCCAGAAGTATATTTAATTTACCTATAGGTCTTTGCACAGTACAAAATAAGGTCTGTTGAATGTGACTTTGGCAATTTGAGGTCATTCCGGACAAATGATGTACCATTAGAAAACGTCTTCTTCAAGGGCCGGCCTGTGGCTCACTTAGGAAAGTGTGGTGTTGATAACACCAAGGCCATGGATTCGGATCCCTATGTAGGGATGGCCGGTTAGCTCACTTGAAGAGCATGGTGCTGACAACACCAAGTCAAGGGTTAAGATCCCCTTACCGGTCCACCATTTAAAAAAAAAAAAAGAAAAGAAAAGAAAAGAAAGAAAACATCTTCTTCAGCACAGGTTTGTGACAAATTCACTCACTGAGAAAATGCAGTCTCAGATTTGGAGCATATCTTAATGGATTCACTCAAACCATGAAACGAAAATATAAAATGGATAAAGTACACCTTTTCCTCACATACCACAATTAACTTTAAAAAAAAAATCAAATTTTTAGGAAGAATCACCATGAATAAAAGTTTAAATACTTAAAAACGTTATAAACAGTTTAAAAAGAATCAATTGTATACACTGTTGAAAGCTGTTTCATATTTTATTTTCTAATTGCAGTAGTTTGCATCTGATTTCTTTACATCATTCCAAATGATGGGAAAGGAAACCCCCAAATCAGTTAGTAGTAATTAGCTGTCATAAATCTATAGTAAAAGGATGTAAAAGGACTTAAGAAGAATGAAATACTACCAGAGCTGTCAACATTAATAACTATAAACTTTCTCTAAAGAAATATACAGCAGGTTAGTATTTTATAAAATATCTTCAAGCAACTTAGAGAGTTCCATCTGTTAGTCTTATGCTGAATTAAATGAGGTTGGCAGCAATTATTTTAAATATTGTGTTGACATGAATATACAAATAAATATTCTACACGTTCCTTCTATCACAGGAATCAAAGACTGAAAGGAAAAGAAATGGTAAATAGAGAATATAGAAGACATGCACCTTCCAGCTTACACAGTCCTGGATATCAAGTGAAAAGAGGCAGACACCGTTCTATGTGCATTACACATAATACAGCTAAATTATTAATCCCAACAACTCTGAGAGGCAGGTATTGTTCTCATCATTCCCATCCTACAGGTAAGGAGGCTGAAGCTGAGGCAAGCTGGAGAAGGAACCTGTGGTCACCTGTGGGTAGAGGGCGGAGTGGGGGTTGGGGTACAGGCCATCTGACCCTCTCTAGCAAGAGAGGACAAAGTCCAACACACTCTCCAAACTGCCCAATTCATTTTATAGCAAAGAGTCTACTGTCTTTTCACAAGACTGAATTCAGACTTTGTTCTTTTCTGAATAGGAAGAAAAAAAGGTTAAAAAGAATGGTGGTTTGGGGCCAGCCCGGTGGCGCACTGCTGTAGTGCGCCGCTTCGGAAGCGCAGCGGCGCTCCCGCCGAGGGTTTGGATCCCACATACAGACCGGTTCCCGCTCACTGGCTGAGTGAGGCGTGGGAGCAACACCGAGGGTTGCGATCCCGTTGCTGGTCCCGGTCCGGTACGGGGGCGACACTGAGGGTTGCGATCCGTTGCCGGACACAGAAAAAGACAAAAAGGAAAAAAGAATGGTGGTTTGGGGCCAGCCCGGTGGCGCACTGCTGTAGTGCGCCGCTTCGGAAGCGCAGCGGCGCTCCCGCCGAGGGTTTGGATCCCACATACAGACCGGTTCCCGCTCACTGGCTGAGTGAGGCGTGGGAGCAACACCGAGGGTTGCGATCCCGTTGCTGGTCCCGGTCCGGTACGGGGGCGACACTGAGGGTTGCGATCCGTTGCCGGACACAGAAAAAGACAAAAAGGAAAAAAGAATGGTGGTTTAAGGTAAACCAAAAACATGAAGTAGTGTGCAAAAGTTCACGGTAGTCTGAACAGTATAAATGAAACTTACCCTTACACTAAGCAGGATAAAGATAAATATTTCCTATCAATACAAATCCTTTTAATCTTTATGCCAGTCATAACATAAAGAACCTTGACTTCATACTGATACTTAAAACTGTTAAGCCAGTTAATACTGGATGTTGTTAAATCTGTACAATACAAATAAAGTATAAATCTAGCCAGGTATTTTATTCAAAACATGCTTTTACCTATATGATTACTCAGAGTTACTCTGGAGTCAATACTAACAGCAATTTATACCTATTAAAGATGTTGACATTATAATTTAATATTTAAGACAGATGAGATTAAGTTAAATTACAAATCACAAGTCTTGTAAAGCAACTATTTATAGCCACAATTCCAGAGATGTAAGTAAACCAATGGTCATTCCATATAAGAATTTCCGTCATGCATAGTTTACAGGCTCTTTAAGTAGTCTCTTTAGAGGCTGGATATTCAAGAGAGATTCAACAGTCAAACAATTAAATCTTGGCAAGTCTTTTAACACAAATGCTTGGTTTGGTTATTTAGCCACCTTAGAAATACAATGTGTTTATAGTTGAATTGGAAGTGGAATGAACACAGCATGAAAAATGCAACCCTATCAAATTCATAAGTAATATCTATCACACACTCTTAGCAGTAAGAACCATCATTCTTGGATTTCAAACATTTTATTTTCTTTCTGGGCATGGTTCATAGCATTGTATTACAGGAATCAAAGAGTATAACAAAAACAACAAAAAAACCCCAAACTTTTTTTGAAGACCACTTCCATTCCTTATTTGAAATATAACCAAATCAACAAAACTATACAATTTCCACATTAAATATGTCACTAAAAGAATTCCTCCAAGTAGTGTTGCATATGAGCTACAACTTTACCCCAACTATTTTAATCATTATGATTTGAGATTTTCCAGGAAGCAACAGCACTACATTAGGCTGTTACTACCTAGGCAAGAAAAAAATGTATCACCAGCAAATACGTGAATTGGGGTCATAGTTGTAATTTTTAAAAACTCTTCAGACAAACCATATTTGTTAGAGGAGGTAAGTAGAAAAACTAATGTTCGAGTTGCACTATCCCTACCAGGAACTATATCCCATATGCAGAGTTCAAACATTCTTGGTAAAATGACATGGAAGGATCTATATATACTGTAAATTTAGCAAAACACTTTTATGTACAGAAGGCTAGCTAAATATCATAGGTTTAAGATTACCGATAAAGAAAACTCCTATGTCAATTCTTTAAGGCTGGTTTCTTGCATTAAAAACCAGCCTGTAGTCTCACATGCATTCCACCTAGATAAGTGTTCAGGAACTCACAGAATAAGAAACATGAACCACAATTTTGTACTCTTAATTTCTATTTATCAACTTAATGTTTTATAGTACCTCAGATTTTGAATCCAGAGTTTGTATAAGTAGGAAAGGAAACTTTATAGTAAGAGTGGGATTAGAGAAGATTTGCTTGTTTAATGAAGCCATGTGAAGGTTTATTCCTCTGTGTATTACTTTTTGTCACTAAAAAGTTCTCTGTACAATAAAAAAGTCTCACAAGCTACATGATGGATCTCTTCTTTTAAAAAGTTGCATACAATTTTCATGTGGCTAGTGCAGTCTACCTAGCCCAGTCCTAATTTCATTTTATTAGAGTTGATAACTAAAAACTAAATAAGGAAGGGTAAACCTAAATTCCCAATACAAGCAGAAAAAAATCTGTCCACCTAATAAAATAAATCCTTAGCACAGAGTATAATATACTCTGCATACAGCATGACATCTTTTTCTCAGCTGTAGCTCTTCAATTCAGAAATTGGAAACCATCTTTTCATTAAGTTGTTATTCCCTCCTCTTTCCTCAGCTCAGATAAATTGAAAAGGCTTAATTTATACAAGTTGTTATGAAATTAAATTTTCATTTATATATATTTTAAGTGTTTACAAAGCACTCAAAATTGTAGCTTACAAGTATATGACCTCTGAAAATAAAATAACACTTTTAACACAATCTTTCTGTTGTAAAAATATTCTACATACATGCATATGATCAAACAATCTTTTCTTGTCTGGGAAATGTTCTATGCACAGTAAGTAAAAAAAAGAAAGTCAATGATTATATCAATATTTCCAATGTTAAGATAACTGAGTGCCACCTAGTGTTCAATTTCTGCAACTATTAACCTCACAAATTCAAAATTGCTATTAAAACCCAAGTTCTAAAACTACATTTTGGAAATACTTTTTTTTTTTTTTTGATACATTTATGGTGGCAAAATAAGATCATGAAAAGAATGTACACGATATCAAAATTAGTATAAAAATAGCCACATGCTACTTAAATATGAAAAACGGACCTATCGTTTTTGACTTCAAATGTAGATTTCTGCCTCCCTCAAATTGTACCAAAATCTGAAGGGAACATCTGTAACTGGAATATACAGAAAGACTCTGTACAGTTAACAGGCTAGTCAAAACTAGGGTTTTATCATAATCCATAATTGAGTCGGAGGCAAATGGCTTATTCAAAACATCAATTTACTTACTGAAAGTGGTCAAAGTAGGAGAGGCAGCAATGCATGTTTTCCTTTTTTTAAATAGCAGATGTGGTCTTCTACCCATAAGCTCCATTACATCAAAAGAACAAAGGGGCTTAACTTTTCACTTAAGATAATTCAGCATTATTAGTTTTTAAAGAAACACAAATACCTTAGAAACAAATTAGTCTGCTTTAACAAATTGCATTCATGCTAATGAAATTTTTATCTTCTTTAAGGGTTACGGCCAAAATCCAGACTGTTGGACAATCTTCAGAAAAATTGGAATGTCAAATGTTGAGTTCGATTTAGATCTGGAAGGGAAAAAACATCAGATCAAAGGAAAAATAGAATTTTTATATTCAGTCTACCACATCTATAAGGGAAACTTTCACCTCCTTAGCCTATCTTGTATTATAAAGAATATTCTTAATAAAGTTTAGTGT
Source organism: Galeopterus variegatus (assembly GCF_000696425.1). Taxonomy (NCBI): domain Eukaryota; kingdom Metazoa; phylum Chordata; class Mammalia; order Dermoptera; family Cynocephalidae; genus Galeopterus; species Galeopterus variegatus. The sequence continues at coordinate 331,283 of NW_007726992.1, read as the reverse complement.
CTCCTTCCTTCCTTTTATGCTAGTGACTTGAGATTTTATATTTTGGGAGTGGGAGCAGACACGGGGGAGCATGATCTCTTTAAGAATGAGACAAGTGTGATACTGACCTAATTTTCTTCTTCTGAGTCAATCTAGTTATAGGAGTTACAGCGTTAGAACACCTAAAAACCATGTGGTGAAATGTCTTAGGGAAGAAGTAGGGTTTCAGATAGAGCAAATCCTTACAAAATGTTCAGGAGAACTCAAATTCCTTTAATAACCACTGTCTTTACCATCTCTTTTCCTGCCAGTCTGCTAGGCCGTTCTGAGGAGACATTGGCACATATCCAGAATTTTTTTTCTGAGAAAAACTTAACCCTGTCTAGATTCTCAACCTATCACCTCAGTATGTATGGCTTCATATTCATGTATGTTCTCTGATTAGGTTCCCTAATTTTCTAAAGAGGCCTTCTACCCCAGCTCAGCTGTCAAAATGTTTGGATAGGGCCTTAATCCACAACACGCTAGCTACATGTCAGGTTCTTGCTACAGGGTATAATTGTTAATTCTACTGTCAAAGTATTAGTAATCCTCTTGGCTCAAGGTCTCCAAAAGGAGGTACATTAAGAAAATAAAAGAACGCTGTATTTACTTCTCATTTTCTCCTTTTTTCATTTTCTATTTCTGGGTATGCATTAAAACGTGTATAAGTTAGAATAGTACTGCATGTTTAAAAACTCATAAATGCATATACACATTGGGGATATGTACTCAAACTTTCTTTAATTCACGGTGTGATTACTCTAAATGGTTTGGAGATGCATCAAAATATACGATGGATTGAAGGATGAATAGAAGGATGGACAGGTATGTGATAAGTCAAGTATAGAAAAATGTTAATCGTAGAATTTCAGTGAAGGATAAAAATCAGGTTTCCCTAAGACCAGCCTGTGTAATTTTTAAAAGCTCTGGTGGGCTGGCTGGTTAGCTCAGTTGGTTAGAGTGCAGTGTGATCTGGTAACTCTATTGTACAATCTTGGTTAGGAACAACTGCTCTAGGTATTCTGCAATTTCATCTTTGCATCAAATCAAACACCATCATTATTAGTTTTGGATTTATATACGCATGTGGGTTCTGAACTACATTTTATGCAAAGGAGATTGAAAAAAAGAACCCAAACTAGATTTAAGAGTAACTTATAATACCACTCCAATTATTAAATAAATTTATATTGTCAAAAGACAATATTTGAATTTGACAAAATTCAATATTGCTATATTTGAATAAAATGCAGTAATAGCAGAAGTACACAGTGAAGGACTTACTCCTGTGGGCATTACTGCTTTATTATTAGGAAAAACAATATATTTTCCTCAAAATAAACATACCAACTCCAAACCAAGAGTTTGCCAATAGTGCATACCCAAAAGATAAAATAACATAATTGGCAATGGGCCTCCATTTTAACAAGGCTTTCAGGGTATGCTGTAATTCCAATACTTCATATCAAGCTGGTTCAAACAAGATTCTTTTAACATACTAATTTTTCAATTGAGAAGGCATGTTCTTTTGATAAGATCTTATATTTCTCAACTGTCTACTAAATTTCTTAATAGCCATCTCTTTAGACACCCTTAATTAAACAAATTATATTCCTGGCATTCATATTGCCAAAGGAAACACTGTTCATTTCAGAAAGAAATATTGAAGAGGACTGTAAGACCTCTCAAAGTATAAACCGTTTGATTAGCTGTCTTCTAATCTTCTAAATAATACTGAGTATTTTAATTCATGAACAAGTCTCAAAATATACCCTTATTTAAGTGTTCCGCAATCTTAAAACAAAAATTGGAAACTCTAAGGTGCGTCTACTTACATCATCAATGTCTTCATCATCATCTCCAATGTCATCAAACTGAATTTCGTCATCATCTCCAGGACCAAATGTATCAGTTTCATTGATTTTAGCTAAAGACACAATAAGAAATATACTCATATAATATAATCGAGGTGTTAATAACTGCCCACTAAAAGAAGAGGGTCTGATATGAAATGCTGAACTATAAAAGGACTCTTCAAGCCAACCTTCTAATTTAATCAAAGTTTCATTGTAAAAAAAGCCTTCCTAACTTCTGCCTAACAACCCTACCACTATACAGAGCAATATTTTATTCAACAAAATTCCCTCCTATGCCAAGATGGAGAATATCTGTGTTATAATTTTGTTTGCAAATGTATTTTTAGTAAGGCAGGCTCTAATTATACTAATTCTGAAGCTATTACAACTTCCAGGTATACTTCAAAAAAGGTTTGAGTACATGCTAACAATTTACTTCTTGAGATAAGAATAGCTGTCTCAGCAATCATCAGATAGACTCACCAATCAGAAGATTTGATTAAATCATGTTTATCCCTAAGCAATGAAAATGAAACCAGAAGTGCTAATTCTATTCTCATATATGTTAGCACTTTCTAGATCAGAAATCCAAAGTAAATAATTTCAGCAGGATCTTCATGCATAAGTAAAATTATGTTTTTTTCTTCGTAATAAAATACAACAAATCCAAAAATAAAAATAACTGCCAAGTAAAAAATGCAGGCTTACACGATAATTTCCCCTTTGATGAAGTTACGAGGGACTTATTATTGTTTTAAGTTTTGTGCTTAAGAATACATTACTTTTATATTTGGAGGGGGAAAAAGAAGAATGTGCTTTCTCAACCTTGGCACTATTTATTATTTTGAGCAGAATAATTCCTTGCTGTGGGATGCTGTCCTGTGCATTGTAGGATGTTTAAAAAATCCTATGGGGCCTAATAACCCCAAGGTCAAGGGTTCAGATCCACATACCAGCCAGCTCCTCCACCCCCCAAATTCCTATGGGATACTATGATACAAGGATAAGATGGACTGAAAAAAGACTTTTAAAATAAAACTCAACAATACCTAATTATTGTCCTTGTTTCATGTTTAACGTAGATGAAAACTGACAGTCTCTTGAGGAAAGAATTTTAAAATAAATACTATAACAAAATTATTCCTTTGAGTGGCATTATGCAGAAATCCAGGGCTTATAAAGTATAACTTCTTTCTTACAGTATCTAGTATTATGAAATATAGGCAAGCATACTTAAAACTAATCATGTAAGCACAAAAGTAAATAAAATGATCCACAAAATTTGACCAAAATTCCTTCACCCAAACACCCGATAGATCACCTTACATACGACAAGTTAATATAATAACTCTGACATTACCATGCTCTGGAAGCTCGCCATATGCTTTCAGACTTCTGGCTTCGTCTGCATTGTATTTTAAAATTACATCGGCTTTGTTATCCTTAAATAGAGACAAGTAACTTTTAGAACTAATTATGCCAAAATACTATCAGTTATTTTGTAAATTACTTTCAAATTGAATTAAAAAATCAGATCTCACTGTTCTGTTACAAATCTTTCTCCCTTTTTTTAAATTTTAAAGTTTTCTCCTACCCTCTGAAAAACATCCTTCGGTTAAACCTAGTAGGAAGAAGCTTATGTGCATGCATGACTGAATAATGATGAGTAAGCTTAGAAAAGATATTTACAAATCTCACTTTAATAAGAGCAAAGGTGTGTAGACTCAATCTTTTAGATTATTTATTGGTATACTTTGATTAGAAATCTTTTGAAGTACACAAGTTCCCAGAGGCCATATTTTGCAAGGTGACCAAACATTGCAATTCAAAAACTGAGACTGGTATAATGACCTAAGGAAATTAATATACCTCTCCTACTTCTTAGGGTATGTATCAATCAGAATTTCCTGAAGATAGATTAGTAGATGTGAAGCCCAAGAATTTGTATTTTTAAAAGTTCTTTGGGTATTTCCGATGCAAATGTCCCACTGAGAAATACTGCTTTGGAATGTTTACACTTCTTCATTTGAAAAGAATCTGACTCAGTTAAGGGAGAAAATTGATTGCTTCAACTTCAAGGGCAGTGTGACTCAGACCAGCACTTCTTAAACTGTAAAGTGTAAAGAATCTCATGGAGATCTTGTTAAAATGCACGTTCTAACTGAGGAGGACTGGGGTGGAGACCAAGAACCTGCATTTCTAACAAGCTCCCAGAAGACAGGTGAGGATACTGATCCCTGAACTACCGTTTAAGTGGCAGGGGCACAAAAGTATTATGGGAGATTAGGAATCACAAGAGTTGGTCCTGGTTGGCACTTTTCAGAATGTTCCTCCTTTCAGAACCTTGGTGTTCTCTGTCAAACAGGTAATTAATTATTCTTCCCACTTCTGGGGTTATTGTTAAGATCAAAAAAAAAAGAAAATGGACATTAGAATGGTATGAATTTAAAGCAGGCTTTCTCAACCTTGGCACTATTGATTATTTTGAGCAGAACAATTCCTTGCTGTGGGATGCTGTCCTATGCACTGTACGATGTTTAGCATCCCCCGTGGCCTCTGCCCACTACATGCCAGCAGCATTGCAGCCCTCCTCCAGTTGGGACAACCAGAAATATCTCCAGACACTGCCAATGTCCCCTGGAGGGCAAAATATGTGTCCATGGTTGAAAGCCAATGATTTAAAGTAAAGATTTAAAATATTTATTCTGGAATATATATTTTAAAAAAAATCAAAGTACGATCAAGGCTGTAAAAACAAGTATTATTACATGGGGATGAGTTCTAATAGATGGAAATCAAATGGATTTCACAGATCCACAATGAGTACATTCAAGGTTGAGATCATGAAGGGCAACTACCATTTTCTTTCCCAAGTGCTTATCTAAATTTATAGCACAGGGCCGGCCCCGTGGCGCACTTGGGAGAGTGCAGCGCTTGGGAGCGCAGCGACGCTCCCACCACGGGTTCGGATCCTATATAGGAATGGCCGGTGCGCTCACTGGCTGAGCGCAGTGCGGGTGACACCACACCAAGGGTTGTGATCCCCTTACCAGTCACGAAAAAGACAAAAATAAATAAATAAATAAATTTATAGCACATACTTATGTCATAGTGTATACTGTAATTTCTTGTGTACCTGTCTTATTCTCTCTACTACCAGGCTATAAGCCTTTTGTGTGAAGGGAATTTGACTTATTTAGCTTTATCTCCTAGAGTAATGGTTCCCAGATTTTGATTTAAAAATCCATAAATTAAAAGAATTGGGGGGGGGGGGCGTCCAACATAAGATTATATTTTTATTTTGCCAACTAAAACCACAAATAAAACCACCACTATATAAGATTACTCACTTTTAAAAAAAGGGATTTTTTTAAATATCAAAAAAGAAAAAAAAGGACCACTTAGCTTTATAAAAAGTTTATGTGTTACTCCACAGAAGGCATTTGGGAATCCCTGGAATACCTAGCACAATGCCTAAAACACAACTGGTTCTTAAGAAATGGCTCATTGAATTCAAACAAGTAAACAATGAAAAATTTAAATGTAATTTTTACCTGGTAGTCTCGGAGACCAACCAATATAATGTCTGAGGTATTTATCCAAACCTACAGATTAAAAAAAAAAAAAAAAAAAAAAAAGTCATTGAAAATTATATTTAAAATAAAAACAATCAAGAAATCCGGAGTAATGATGATTAGTTTAGAAAGAGATTTACGATCATGAACTATTCCAAGTGGTTAGTTACCTATTATGAGAATAGAAAATTAAGTGGTTTTATCTCCTTCCCTCTCTTCCTGCATTCCATCTACCTACATACACACAGCTCCCCAAACTCCTTTAGTTTGAGAACAGAGAGTAACATACCAAATTAATAATAATAAAAAAAAAAACCCACAAGATCAGAGTTGGGACTCTTAACCAACCTACTTAATAAATTTGTCCAAACATCTACTATGATGGTGAATTAATCATTACTTTCTAAGGCAGTCCATTCATCATCACCTTCAAGAAATTTAACATTAATTCAACACTCATTTAACATATTTCATATTCAAATTTTCTTAATATCCATTACAGCTATCCTCTAAACCCCCAAACCAGAATCCGAACAAGTGCCACATACTACATTTAACCATAAGGTCTCTTTAAGAGTCTCCCTGAAACTAGAATAGTTTCCCAGCCTGTTTTTCCTTCCATATCACTAACATTTTTTTTTTTTTTTTTTTTTTTTTGTCTTTTTTCCGTGTCCGGCAACGGATCGCAACCCTCAGTGTTGCCCCCGTACCAGACCGGGGACCGGCAACGGGATCGCAAGCCTCGGTGTTGCTCCCGCGCCTCGCTCAGCCAGTGAGCGGGAGCCGGTCTGCATGTGGGATCCGAACCCTCGGACGGGAGCGCCGCCACGCTTCCCAAGCGGCGCACCATCCAGTGCGCCACCGGGCCGGCCCCATATCACTAACATTTTATTAAGACCTGGGCCATTTGTTTTGCAGACTATTTCTCAATTTGGGTTTGTTAATTATTTCTTCATGATTCAGATTCATGTTAAACATTCTGGGCAGGAATACAACACAGGCAATGCAAACAATTCTTTAAACAATAGAATTTGTATAAAATTAACATTAAGGATCTCGCTGTTTGACTTACAGGTAAATTATTGTTTTCATAGGTAACTCTTTTTGGAATTTACAAAAATGAGATCCTTGGCTATAAAAACTGTTGAGGCATTTCTTTCCCCTTAACCAATTTTATGTTAAAGTAAAGCAAATCTCCACACCTACCTTTTTTCTCAACTTCCCTCTGATGTGACATAACCTCTTTACACCATCAAAACACATTGCTTCTAATCGTCCATTTCCCAACATTTTGATTACCTGAGCATACTCTGGGAAGGAAAGAAAAAGAAAAGGGTATGGGATATTCTTCAACTTCTGATAAAAGCAACTTAAAAAGTCCACACAAAATGGACAAGTAAGAACATACAATTGTACTGACTGGGAATAAATACATGCAGTAAAAGTATAAATAAATACAAGGAAGTGATAAACACCAAGCTAGTTAATGGCAGAGTCAAAAACCAAGACTCTGTAATGCCATTTCTATAACAAGCTGTCTCTACTATTAGACATGTTTTAATGTTCTACTCATTTTGAATATGTAGATTTCATGACTGTGTGCTCTACTTCTGGAGATCAAAGGTAGCTTACTCAGACTACAGTGAGCCTAGTGCCCACCTGGTGCCTCAAGTGCTTCAGAGGCAGGCTCTCCAAAGGAGGGGAAAGATAAAAAAGAAAAAGTAGTATCTGCCCATATAAAGTCAACTGCTAATGGAGGCAAGAATGACTACGGCTAAGAAACAAAAGATCTTTAGCAAGAAAACATGTTTCATTTTAGCAGCCTGAATTGTACAGAATGAATAAGTCCATCAAAAGTTCCACAAAAAGACAATCAAAAAAAGTTATTTGTTAAAGTGCTGGAAATTATTGGGACAACTGGGGAAATTTGAATATAGGCTATATGCTATATTATATTAACATTAAATTGCCTGCGTGCGATAATTCTATTGTTATGTAAGAGAATGCTTTTAGGAGACACATGATGTAGTAAGAGAAAAGTAGCTTGATATCTTCAACTAAATTTCAAATGATCCAGGAAAAAAACTATATGTTTCTTTATGTGTTTGTAAAAAGGATTTAAGGGAGTTCACTGTACTGACAACATTAATACTAATAACTTTTCTATAAGTTTGAAATTACTCAAATTAAAAATATGGGAAAAAAGCAAGTGATCCAATCAGAATTTATTTTACTAGTGTTATATATCTTGGTCTGGCACTTAAAAAACCTTAATTGGTCTAAAAAGTTAAATAAATTGTTCAGTTTCATTTTATTGTATTTTATGAAATCATATGCTACTGGTGCTGGAGAATGGAGAGGCCCAGGATGGCCTAGGATTCATCCTTCAAATACCCATGGTCTACTGAACAAAATGTATAGCACCATTTACTACCATAAAAGGTCCACTAAATCATGAAATTGTCAACCATAGCTCCTGAGGCTTAATTCCCTTTGAACTGTACAATTCATTTCTAGTTGTGAATATTCACACAAAACAAGGAAACCGGTGTGTTTACAGAAATGCTACCAAACCTCAATGCAGACTGAGTAAACCAGGAAATGATTACTGAAAGAAAGGCTCTGGAGAAGCATGGAGGATGAGAAATGAAGGACAAAGGGGACATGAGATTTACTGCTCAGGGTTATAATAGGATCGCTTTTAAAGATTGAAATTCCACATTTAAAAAAGAGAAGATGTTACTAAAAAAGCCTAACTTATGAAAACGCTTACCCTGTCCATCTTCTTTGAACACCAACTCTCTTTTTTCGGATTCGTTCTCATTTTTACCTCTGCGTCTATTTTTACCACCTTTACCTAATGGTTTTAAAAAAAGAAAAGAAAGAAAAAGGCAATTATGTGCAAAATAATATGAAAAGAAACTTAAGGCTATTTTAAAAAATCACTTAAATTTAAAAACTCACCTAATTTGTTTACTCAATCATATTAAAGTTACAATCTCCAATCATATTAAACATAAAATACAAATAGCAGGTATTACATAAAAGTACACAGAAGAACATTCCTCTTTAGCACCCACCCTTTCCAAATAAAAATGCAATTCCATACATATTCTTCTAAGCTGAAATCTTGGGTGTCTTCTGAAGCCAGGCCCTATGCAAGGAACCTGATGTTTCCAAAATGAAGCAAGGAGTGTACAGGTAACCATGGTTTTTCAAAGTTTTGGTGGCAGAGCATTACAAATATTGAAATTGCCATTCAAAACTCAGTTTTCTTTCCTTTTTTTTTTTTTTGTCTTTTTTGTGACCGGCTGTGCCGCTCAGTCAGTGAGCGCACCGGCCATTCCTATATAGGATCCGAACCCGCTCCCACGGCCGCACTCTCCCGAGTGCGCCACGGGATCGGCCCCAGTTTACTTTCTTTTACAAAGCTAGCCCTTAATCAACATCCTTGTTTCTGTTATGTGACTCCAGTGACCATGCTCATAAAAACTAGCAATAACGCCACCTATTTACTTGTCACAAACACCCTATGAGGTAATAACAATCATTTATTCCCAGTTTACCAATGAGTTCACTGAAGCTCAGAGAAGTAACTTATTTAAGATTAGTCAGTGAGCTCCCAGCCCCCACATTATGGTACCTCTCCACAGCATTTTGTTCCTATTCCAGAACCTGAACCACACCGGCAGCCATTTCCAAAAGGTGGAAGAAAGGCTATAAGTGGTAGTGATACCAAGAGACTCATGGGAAGAGCATGGAAGCAGCAAAAAGTTCACAACCCAAATAGAATCAAGAGTGAGCAACTGGCCACTGCAAAGACAGATATCTAACCTCTTGAATCAAGTACACTTACTCTCTTCTGGAGCAGTCTCGCATGCCTCTGTGCTGTTAGGTGGGTGTCTACAATTTCCTGACCCACTTAGAGTCATCCTTAGAGTTCTGTATTTGAGGCATTCTTAGGGCACACGAAAACCAATTTCCCAGAAACAGAAAAGTACTTCAAGCTATTACTCATGCCAGATATTCCAACTAGAGTGCAAGCTTCATTAGGACAAGGATTACACCTGCTCTGTTTGCTGAGTTATATATCTGAGTTTGGCAATGCTTTGAATGAATCAGAATCAAGACTAGTCCATACATCCTAAAGGAGTGGTGATTTTAAAATTATAGGTAGTAACCTCCTCAAAGTGTGGGAATACTTTACCCCAAATGCTCTTCATGAGTGGGCCAAAGGATGCCCTTTTTAATGATTTGAGAATGGGTTTCTAAGAATTTGTAGAGGAAATAAACTGATTAAGAATCATCTTGAAGCAAAAGTCATTCAAAATATTGCTTATGGCGATTTTTATCCTTATTTGTGTAACTATCACAAGATTATATTCACAGGGCTTCTGGATTTTCCAATAAAGAAAAAAAAAAAAAAGACATGAGTTTATTTCTACATTAGTAAACCTCACCTCATAAAATTAGGGGTCTTGAAAAGTACCTTCCTCTAAGTAAGATAACAGATAACTAAGAGAACCGATTAGCTTTACATAGACAGGAATGATAAACACCAAACTCAGCATGGTGGTTACATCCAGAAAAAGAGGAAGAGCGTTAAAGAGGATTGGGGAGGGATACACAGAGAGCTTTAACTCAATTTGTGTTGTAATTCTTAAATTCAGAGTAATGGATTCCCAGGTGTTATATTACCTATATTTTTTGTATGCCTCAAATATTATTTATGAAAAAACGATTCATTACTTGTCTACTTTGTACTGGAATGCTCTTTAAATTCTCTTCTGAAAGAAAGAGACCAAGCCCGAATGTCCAACAATTAAAGCAGTATAAAGTAGAACAAACATTCTAACTTTTTACCTTGCTTTCTTTCTAAAAGAACTGGTAGCCTCTCAACTAAATCAAAATTCTCAAATCCCTCTTTAAACCAATCAGAGGTGTTTTGGAGAAATTCCCAGATGGGATCTTACTTGATATGGGTTGTGTATAATTCCTGTTCCCTTGGAACCAAAGAGGAACCTATTATTCACCTAAGAGTGGAGCCAACAGAAGGGAGGTGAGTTAATCCAACAAATATTTACTGAGCATTTACTAAGTGTCAAGTGCTAGCAATCCAATGTGATTAAGACAGATACTATTCCTGCCCTTTAGAGCTTACAGCCTAGTGAAGAAATTGGAAATTTCATTACTAGAAATAATATTGAGAAGATACCCACTGAAGTGATCCAGTTATCATCTCAGAGGGAATAAAAGATTATATAGATAAGACAAAAACTGTAAGACTTCTAAAATCCTAAGTTTATCACCTTGTCATTCCCAGAATAATTAGCAGTAAAAATCCTTGCTGTGCTTTTTGCTACAAGAAGGACCTGCAAGTTTGATTTCTGAGGGAAGCAAGGTGGAGTTCCCTGAGAGTACTGCATCACATTGTGCACAGAACTGTGACCAAGTACCCTGAGGGATAAAGTGAGCAGTGACAGCCAGAAAGAGGACATGAGGTAGAATCCCTGGAACCATCTGTCAAGTAGAAAAGAGAACACAAGTAGGCCTGGGTCATGGGAGAAGGTCCTATGGATAAATAATCAAAGGAGACTTCTGTGGTCTATGAAATATGCTCTTCTCCAGTAGGAAACACAATGTTTTCCCTATTTCTACTTGCACAATTTTCTTCGAGATATTATATGGATATTAAAAATGACATAAACATTGTAAGTCTATAAAAAGAAATTCTTCAAAAGTGTTCTGCTTTTACCTAGATTAGGCCTTCCATTTTGGAAATCTTAAATAAACTTATCCTTAAGACCGATAACCTGCTTAGCCTCAGAAAGGAGGGGACTTAAAGGTCCTTATTCCCAGCACAAAAATAGAAAACTTGGCTAAATATGGAACAAGTCTTCTGGGGGAAAAAAAAAAAAGTTAAACACTGTAAAGGGATGGAGGAGAGTAAATCTCTAGAGATGAACCTTAAAAATGCAACAAGGTTTCCCCCGCTGTTTACAAGGGACAAGTGGGTAGCCTCAACAATACTGAACTGTCCATAAAGAAACCCATGCAGGAATACCTAATGGTCACAAAAGCATCACCCTTCCTTTTAAAGTTCAGAATTGCTTCCAGGGCTTAACTTCCCATGGCCGGGGAGGCCAAAGGGGCCCATCTGCGAATCCCAGACCGCCCCGGGGGAGGTGTCCCCAACGGTCTCTGTCGGCAGTATGGCGCGAATCAGAAGCAAAAACCCACATTCTCCCGCAGGAGGCCCTACAAAAATGGCGTCGGCTCCACCCCAATGTGGCCAAACTGGGAAACAGGAGTTAACTTCCCAGCTCCTCTCCCGAGCTGAGAGTCGCGTGCAGGGGCTCCCAGTCGCGGGCAGGCAAGGCGAGAAGAAAGGTCACTGGGGCCTGGGCGACCCGGAGGCTGCGGGCAGGGCGTGGGAGACCAGGCCGAATAGAGTCGTGGTCCCGGGGTCCAGGAGGCATTACCTTTATTCTTGGGCATGGCGGTGATCGCGGCCTCACGGCTTCTCTGACTTCTTTCGGGGTGGCGGAGGCGCCGGCGGCAACTCTTCCGAGGGGCGCAAGGGGCGACAAGAGAGACCGCGCGGAAAGAAGCAGGCGCTGAACGCCAGGTAGCGTGCGCGGGAGAGTCTGGCGACCTAGATCTTCCGAGATCCGCCTGCGCCCACGCTGGGCAGCAGCAAATGGCGTCGCGGCTGCTTGCGTCGCCTATTCCCGCCTCCCGCCGCCGGCTGGGCCCGCCTCCCGGCTCTATGGCGCAGGCGTGGCCGAATGACCCCCTATTGTTAGAGCTAAGGGAGACGCGTTCTGGGTCGTGGCTGGCCAGAGAGCTCTCAGGGGCGGGGCAGCGAGCAGGGAGGAGGCGGGGTCAGGGAGGGAAAAGGCGGGCCCCACGTCATAGTAATGTAAAGGGCGGATTGAGGTAGCGCCCACTGCTGGCTAGCGCCAGACCTCTGCTCCCTTGCAACTAACCCGTATGTCCCGGTTTGACAAGTTGCTGACTCTTTAACCTCATAGTTACCTCAGTTTTAGGGCGGCTCTTTCACCCGCCCGGCCAGGTTGGGAGACTGAGAGGAAGGGCAAGGCCTTCCTGTCATCCATTACCAAAGCATAAGATTTGCATGACACTAATAAAAATATCTATCTTTAAAATATCTATCTTCCCTACCTCACTGTAAATCTTACCAGGCGGAGACCACATCTGTTGCTTACCATAACCAGCACTTAGAATGTCTGGTGCATAGTAGGTACTCAATACACACAGTTTTATGGGTTAAATTGTGTCCCCACCCCAATTCATATGTTGAAATCATAACCCCCAGTACCAAAGAATGTGACTGTATTTGGAGATAGGGTCTTTAAAGAGTTTAAATTGAAATGAGGTCGTTAGGGTAGGCCCTAATCCAGTATGACTGGTGTCCTTATAAGAAGAAGATATTAGGACACAGGCATAAACGGAGAACACCACGTGAACAAGAAGGAGGCCATATACAAGTCAAAGAAAGAGGCCTCAGAATAAACCAACCCTGCCGACACCTTGATCGCAGACTTCTAGCCCCCAGAACTGTGAGAAAATAAATTTCTGTTGTTTAAGCCACTCTTTTTTTTTTTTTTTTAAAAGATGACCGGTAAGGGGATCTCAACCCTTGGTTTGGTGTTGTCAGCACCACGCTCAGCCAGTGAGCAAACCAGCCATCCCTATATAGGATCCGAACCCGTGGCCTTGGTGTTATCAGCACCGCACTCTACCGAGTGAGCCACGGGCCTACCCTTAAGCCACTCTTAAAGTTCTGTTGTTATTAGCGTGGGCTTTGGAGTCTGTTACTTTATGGCAGCTCTAGCAAACTAATGCAGCTGGCTATGCTGGGTGAATAGCTTCACTTTTAAGTAAACTTATTTTAAATAAATCACCTTTCCGCAAACATTAGGGTTTCAACATCATCTCTCTAGTGAAACGGACATACTTAGATGACAGAGAAAGTATGATCATTTAACACAGTGGTTCTCTACCGGGTACATTTGGCAGTGTCTGGAGACTTATCTGGCTGTCACAACTGAGGGAGGGGGGCAGTGATGCTTGCATCCAGTGGGCAGAGGCTAGGGATGCTATTAAACATCCTACAGTGCACAGTATAACCCCCACCCCTGCCCCAAAGAATTGTCTAGCCCAAAATGTCAATAGAACTGAGGTTGGAAAACCCAACAACAGATGGACGTCTCAGAGGGAAACTGAAAGATGATGGGGTACTCCAAGTTCTGGGTTTCTTTTAACATTTGCAATATTTTGCAATTTACACAATTGAGGATGAAAGAATGTCTTTATGAAATGTATTTAAATTTGGCTTCAAGGCAAAATGATTATGAACTTGGGCTTTGGAGTTAGAGAGACCTGGGTTCAAATTTAGACTCCGCAGCAACAATTATTCTATGATCTTGGACAAGTTGTTTAATCTCTTTATAAGCCTGATTTCTCATCTATAAATTGGGTGTAGGAATAGTAATTACCATATTAGGGTTGCAGGAATTAAATTGATATAATGCATTCAGTGTTTAGCAATTGTGCCTAGTATATGATAATTAATCAGATTCCAAGTGTCTGAAAGTCCAAATATTTAAAAATCAAAAGTCTCTGTCAATTACCCAGTATAAAACCTCAAAGGAGAAAAAAACTTTAGCCTTCATTTCCCTACAATAGAATGGTTCCCACATCTGACTGATGATCAGAATCACTTGGAAGGAAGTGAGTCATGTGTACATCTGGAGGAAATGTGTACTAGGTAGAGAGAGCAGCAAGGGCTAAGGCCCTGAGTGGGAGCATGCTTGGCATATTGAAGGAATAGCAAGAAGGCCTGTGTGGCCAGAATGCAGCAAGCCAGGGGAAGAGTTTGGGGAGGTGAAATCAGAGAGGCAAGGAGATCAGATCACTTGTTCTAATCCTTAGTAGCTTTTAAACAAATCATTTTGGCTTCCATATTAAGAATAAACTGTAGAGGGCGAAGGTGGAAACAGACCACACAGGCTAGTGTAATAGTTCAAGCAAAAGACAATGGTGGCTTGGACTAGGGTATCAGTTTTTTTGGGGAGATGGTGAGAATGTTCTAAAATTAGATAATTAAAAAAAAAATAAAATTAGATAATGACTGCACAACTCGGTAAATATACTAAAAGACATTGTACACTTTAAATGGATCAACTTTATGGCATGTAAATTATATCTCAATAAAGCTGTTAAAAAAAAAGAAATGGAAGAATGGATCTGACTAATGAAAAATGAAAGAATTGACAAATGGTACTGAGGGCTTAACTGAGATTAGAAAACATAAACTTGAAGTGGTATCAGTTTGCATAGTTGTATGGTTTCTTCCAACCCCTCGTACCTCAGAATGTAACAGTACTTGGAGAAAGGCCTTTAAAGAAGTGATTGCATTAAAAGGAGGCTGTTAGGGTGAGGCCCTAATGCAATATGACTGGTGCCCTTATTAAGAGTGGAGCATCAAGGGTGCACACGCATGTGAAGAGGCAAGAGGGTGGCCATCTGCAAGCCAAAGAGAGGCCGCAGAACCCAACCATGCAGGCACCTTGTTCTTGGACTCCCAGCCTCCAGAACTGTGAGCAAATACATTTTTGCTTGTTTAAGCCACCCAGTCTGTGGTATTTCATAATGTAAGACTACTAAAAAACATCAACTGGGAAAGAAAGGGCTAACTTCAAGCCTAAATAACCCATTCCCTCTCTACCAGGAATCAATGACCTCAGTCAAATTTCCTTTCAGATGTGCTAGTGATGTTTATTAGCAGAAAGAAAATGGAAAGTCCTTACCTTTAAAATACTTTTAGCAAGATATACTTGACCTTATAGATAGGTTATTGCAAAACCTGGAAGTTACGGATTTATGAGGCATGGCAGGCTGAAGAATGGGGGCTTGTCATTTTAATTGTGTAATTAATGAAGTATAAAAAGATGTTGCAAAACCAAATAACACCCTTTGTTTGAACAAGGTCTCCACATACAATGCTCAGAAGGACAATTGTCCTTTGACCCTGAGTCCAAAATGCACTGTAAAGAGGGAGGAAAAGGGCAGTTTTGGAGCTGAGTCTGGTAGTTTTGGACTTCTCCAAGAAAAGAATGTTTCATCTGTGCCTGGTGATCACCCCATATCCTTTGAATCATTAATCAAGTTTGGTACTGGGTAAGATTGATGATTTATGTGAATCAGATTTGACAAACGCTTTGAGGGAACTGAGACTATGCACAGAAAAATTATTTTGCACTAATTATTAACTCAAACATTCCTGTTTTAAGTTGTAGCAATCCAATTTTATAAATATACTTTGGATAGAATAATTTGATATGACAAAGGATTAGTCATCATGTAATTGAAATAATCTGATATAAGGGACACACATGCATTTATTTGAAACTTTATTATATAAATTTTCATTTCTTTTAAAGATTACAAAACCTGTTCTATGACAGGGATACAAGCAATATTGTTCCAGGATTATTCATGGATACATCTGAAAGAACTTTGATTACACATTAATAGTATGATTTTAAAACTTCCCACATTAGACTCTTAAGTAAAACAATTTAAAGTATTCAGTGATATTTGATCCTTTACAAGCATCTCATAATTATGGCAGCAGTGCCAAGCATCTGATGTAATTTAACCATCAATAAAAGGTACAATACATAAGAACTCATGATATGGTACCTTGGGCTTCTGGCATGCCTCACTAGAGAGAAACTAGTATAAAGTAAGATCATATACAATAGTAAAAAAATATTTGTGATTTTTTTTTTTTTTAAAAACCATTTAAGTAGCTAGCCACCCCACTCCCACCCATGGCCAAAAATGCAAAATAATTACATCCCTTAGGTGTATGCCTTCCCTTTTGTTTAGGGCAAGAGTTAAGATAAACTAATACATGTATACAATTTTAAAAGTTAAAAACTCATCATCCATAATCATTAAGGATGCTAAGGAATGGCAATACCATGAAGCTTTTTTTTTTTTTAAATTAAAAAACAAAGCTTTAGATGGTAAACTACACTTAATAGAAATACAACCCAAAATCTTTATCCTTATGCCCTTGCTTTGTATTTAAAATTCTATTTTAAATACTTCTTTGAAAAACTCAGTATACAGTTCACTTAGTACTATAGTGATAATAGGAGTAAAGATGTTCACTTCCATTAGATATTGAACTAATCTACTTAGAGAGGACTATTATAGCGACTTTCATCTCATGTACGTTTACATACACTGTACTCATATGGTATGCTCTAAAGAGGTTTTCTTGAGGTTTGCACCTCTGAACTTAAATCTCTAAATTTTCCTTTCTGCTAAGTCTGTATTCAAAATATCATATACTTTGCTAGTTGCTCTGGGAGAAGTAAGGGACATTTAAACAGCTTATCATGCAGTTCAAGGTTTAATGGCAAAATAATGAGGAAAGTGCCTTAAGAGGTAGGAAGTAGGCTCTCATTCCAACCCTCGGTATGCCCTGTTATGAACAGTTAAAAGACTGGAATCAAAGTGGTAAATGTGAGACTGATATAATACCAGGCTTAAGAAAATTAAGTTGACTTAGTTACTAGAATTCTTTAAGAACACCCAGTCACATTAGAACCAGTTACAAGTCACTCAACCACACAGAATACAGCAGTGTCAAAAATACAAAAAGCACACTGTAGATACAAATTCTTCTTGGTCATCCATATTTGGGTATTATCATTCTGTAGATTCTTCACTGGAAAAAGTGGTTAAGTGTGGCTCTGTAGAATACCACAGTCCCAAGAAAGTGAATTTCATTCCTTCATTAATTGGTCTCCACCAATGGTCACTTGGGGAGACTAGCAACATGTAAGCAACCTGGGGTTGAAAAGAGGACTATTTTCATTAATTGAAATAAAAATATGAATTAAGTCAACTTATCTGTGAAATAATGCTCAAAGTATATATCCAGTTTAGTCAAATGTGTTGAGCCTTTCAGAGGGACAGAGGTCTAGGACTACATTGGAATCTCCTGGTTTAAGCACCAAAGTCAGCCATAGAATTTATTGTATTTGTTAATCACAGAAAATAGGCCTTTTCTGACCCTTTACATTCCTGAGCTATCTGTCCTATTATCTTCATAAAACTCAAATGCTCAATACCATCATAAGATAGAATTTTCTCTATAAAATATAGTAAAGCAAGCTGAACAAACTTAGGTCATTTATAAAGGCCAGGAAGTAGAGAATATCAAAGCCATGCTGAGATGTGTATTGTTGGCCTCCATGGTGATTAAGCACATCTGTACCATAGCTCCCAAATCTTGAATGCTTTTCTGTTAACTACCATCCCAGGCTGGGCCTACCCTAGTCCCTTTCCTACCAAACATACTCTGCCTTCTTTTGAAGCCTTTGCGCCCACCCACCCACCCTCTGTTCAAATCTTTCCTGGGCTGAGGGTTCAGGGCACAGCTAACTGGACAACTCCACCTCCCATGATGTCCCCCTATCCCCAACAGTAGCCACTTCTTAAAAATAGATGGGAAATGGTTAACCCAAACCCGCTCTTTGGAGTGCACCGCATATGAAATGTGGAAACTCTATCACACACACACCACACCCTCTCTCCAGACACTCGCAAGTGACTTTTCCCACACACCAGCCTCACAGCACGTCCACTTTGTGTCTTGCCAAAATTATAATATTTTTGGACTTTTGGGGTTTCTTGTGAATAAATGCATCCATATCAAATCTGTTGAAGTCGAGAGTCTACTGTACTTAAAAAGAAGACATCTCTATAAACAGGAAGAGGCTGAAATGATTTATAAAAAACAGATAAAAAAGGACAAAAAACTTACCGTAATTTATCATCATCACTTGAAAGGGAAGATACAAAATACATTGTAGTGTAATTCGTACTTTCCGGTATGTGCTTGGCAATACAATCTATCGTTTTGGATATTATTTTGGATTATAAACTAAGAGGAAGTTTGCAAAAGAGGCCCGATAGTTTAGTTCCTTCTTTCACAGTGAAATATCTTTCAGACTGGACTGACACCTCATGGAAGAATCCTCAGTAACCAGTAGCACTAACTGGTGAAGGCAAGAAGCTTTCTGGGGTCTCAATACCACAACTACAGAGGCCTGGAAAAATTGGGCTTTGAGAAATTAATGGAAGGTTAACCCAGCACAAGCACTACATCAAAAACACATTGTTGGCTGAGTTTGTCCACTGGAAGTCAAAAGCAATGGGAATACCAGAACTACAGATGAAAGAAATTGTGCTCATAAACTGCTTTTTAGGCTGAAAACCTTCTGTTTTGTGAACACGTAACTTGCTTTTCTCCAGTAAAACTGGCAGCTTGACTAGGCAAAGAAGGCAATTATTTTTGATAGAAATAAACTTGACATCATATACCAGTAGAGAACTGCCCCAAGAAATATGTAGTTTTTGAACTCAGCTACTGGTCAGGTAATAATATGAAGGAAAGGCAGCATGTTGTTATGAAGAAAAAAAACAAAAAACCCTGAAATGAGAAGTTAAGAATTCTAGTCTTTGATTTGGGTCTCAGGTTCTTTACATGAGTAAATTGGACCAGATAATTTATAAGGATAGTTCTGAAAGACTATGAGGGACAATACATCTAAGCAATTATGGAGTAGCATCAGTGTCAAAACTCTGAAATATATCTTTTTTCTGCTCAGTTACATTAACATTTTAAAAGTGTCAAGAATTTGGTATGACCATGGTTTGAAACACTGAATAGAGAAAAGAAAAAGCTTTCTTTCCAAGCAATGGAAAGCAGCTTTTAATTGTTGGCATCCATATACTCAAGAACTTTAAAAAACTTTATCTAGATCTTCTGATATCCCTCCTCCTATACATTTTTCAAATTAGAAGATAAACTTACATTTGATTTCTATGCAATAATCATTTTGTGTCACTTGAGCAAAAGGAATGTTATAGATTTCCCCTTTCTCTGTAATTGCATAGAGGAGAAATTAAGGAATGACAAGTGGCTTTCAAGACACTGAGATGAACCACTCTCTCGACTTTGTATTCTTAGAGGATGATTTAAAGCTTCTGTCAGGAAAAAAGATTTCTGATGCAAATGGCTTAGTACATGACTAAGAAAGATCTGTTTGGGCACATTCTTCACGAGGTAAATTAAGTCACTTTTTCCTTGCTCATATGTCTTTTACACTACATACTGATGTAGTCTAGGTACTTGGCAAAGATACAATAATGGGTACAGAAGTTTCTTTCATCAAACTGTGGAAACTGGGCCGGCCTGTGCCTCACTTGGGAGAGTGCGGTGCTGATAACACCAAGGCCACGGGTTCGGATCCTATATAGGGATGGCTGGTTGGCTCACTGGCTGAGCGTGGTGCTGACAACACTAAGCCAAGGGTTGAGATCCCCTTACTGGTCACCTTAAAAAAAAAAACTGTGGAAACTATCAAATTAGATGTAGATAATGAATACTGCAATCTAAGCAGACCCAGTGGCCATTACAAACTGGTCATTTCTGAAGTCAGAGGAAGCACTATATGGCTATAGATCATCAGGAGGGATTCAGAAAAGTCAATGCTGAACATTGACTTAGCCTACCTTAGCTATGATTTCAGGTTAGAACAGATATTGTTTGACTAAGAATGTTTTATTCCCTAGAAAAAGAAAGTTTAAATCCAATTTCCCATAGAGGCCTGTGGCCTTTATTACATTCAAATTAGTGTTTTATATAGAATATCTATTCAATTACCTGATGCTAAATTTTCCTTCACCAATCTCTTTACCATGACTCTTAAAGGCCTTTGACGTATGCTGGCAAAATCCCAAATGATATGCCAAATACTAAGTATGGATACTATGTAAGATTAAAAGTGCAAGGACTACTCCCTTAATTAAGGAAAAAAAGAACCCTAAGGAGTTGCAAAGTATATGGACTAACTTCATAGGTGTACTCTTGATTTCATGCCATATATATGTAACTTTCTCTACCACAACAGCTCTCTAGGTTAGCCTGACAGAGCACCTGACTTTAAGAAACAAATGAACAAACCAGTGAAACAGACATGGGGAAAGATATGTACATTTTGAAAGTATTACATTCAAAAGCTGTTCCACAATCTGGCCATTTTTAGGGCTGTCTGACAATACTGTTAATCCAGGTGAACTATTTAACCAGATTTAATAGTCAATTGATTAATAATAATAGGTTCCAAGTTAAACAAGGCATGTATACATTAAAGAAAGCAGTACGGAAATGTACTGTATATGAACTGTTTACAAAAACATACAAAATGTTGGATGGCACAAGGGATACAGTGCTAATATAAACGGATTGTTTAAGCTAAGTGCTTAACATAAATTGTCCATCCCTATAACTAACAAAGAATATTTAAAGGACATGAAATATTTCCTATAAAAATAATGCTATATGGTGTAGAGTACTTTATTCAGTGTATTTTTAGGTGGTATTTATATGTTCATTATTTTTCTCGTTGATTCAGTGAATATATCTTCATCATGTTTCCATTTTCATTTCAACCGAAGCTCCATGAAAATCTAACTTGCTAACAATCATTTAAAGCGAGAAGAGACGAAAGCAGGAGCAGCAGCAGGAGCAGCAGCATTATGGGTACCAGCTGGGACAGTGTGTGCTTGCAGGTGTCTCTCAGGTATGTGCTACCTGTCGCCAGAACTTGTGCTATCAGCTTACACCACGGTACCAAATTTCTCACTGAGGTCACTTCACAGGGCTGTTGAGGTGATTTTTTTAATACCTCTCCGCTGAGCAAGAGTAGAGCGGCCTACTGGTTCCAAAACTGGTGACTGATTACGGTTTAAAGCAGAATATGTAGCTGCCATGGCACCCTGAAAAAAGGAAAGAAAGGTAACAACAAAAATGACAATGGGTAGTCACATGTACACAAACATGAAATGAAAGTTTTTTCCAGATAATTTTTCATATGCAAATATATATAGATTTTATTAGTTTCATAATGAAAATAACCACACTGGTCAAACCCTCTGATTTAATTCAAACTGGTCAATGTGGGGAATTGAAATTATGTATGAGAGAGGACAGGGATGGGTTCATAATAAGCAGTCCTCACTTTTCTCAAGGATATTCAACTTTTTTTCTTTGCAATCCTTTAATATGAGAGGCAGCAAGGCATGCTTTTTTGGGGTGGGGAGGGGAGGTTTTCACATTTTTATTGGGGGCCACAGAGGAGGGGGCCTCTTCCCTGTCAATGGAGGTGCTCACAGTTTCTTTAGCCACTCCAAGCTGGGGCCCTGGGCATCCTGAGGGTACATTGGGCTGGGTACATTGGGCATGTTTCCATCATCTCGGAGGGGCACTGGGTAGTTGTAGGGCATGACCTGTTTAATTATGATGGCATGCTTGGTGTAGGGGCAGAATTACTGTGAGGGTCACTATGGTGAAGGACATGACCAGCACCAGCTCTGTGGCCCACACTTTCTTGAGGAAGGCAGTGAGTCTTACGGCCATCTTGGTCTCGGCAGCACCCCCCCACCTTTTTATTTTTAAATAAGACATGCTCTTTAACTTTAGGAGATCCATAAGCTTATCTGTCCTTATTGATAGTGAATACTCACCTATGTAGACTGGCAGAAATCCAGAAGTCACTCTTAAACTAGTTTTATTACTGATATTTTGGCATGCCTTGACTTTTTAAAAAAATTTTACTTTAAATTTTCATACCCTTTAATCCAGTAATCCCACTTAATGTAAGTAAATGATATCTCTCACACACACACACACACACACACACACACACACACACACACACACACACACACACGAAAGAGCTAAAACTATAAATATTATCACAATACAGATCTGGTCCAACAGTGATTATTAATTTATTTTTTATTTATTTATTTTTTCCTTTTTTTGTCTTTTTTCGTGTCCGGCAACGGATCGCAACCCTCAGTGTCGCGCCCG
>NW_007726992.1:248321-308660 GCF_000696425.1 Galeopterus variegatus | reverse complement strand
ATCCGAACCCTCGGCGGGAGCGCCACCGCGCTCCCAAGCGGTGCACTGCAGCAGTGCGCCACCGGGCCGGCCCAGTGATTATTAATTTAAAACACAGTGAGTACATATAAGATAATATTGGATAGCTTTTTTTTTTAATGGCTCTAGTATTTATTTTTTATTTTCTTTTTAAATCATTATTAGCATATTCATTATTACAAATCATGATTTTTCTTTATGACCTTTACCCAACCTGCCCCTCCTCAAACACCCTCCCTCCCTTGTAACCTTAGGTTTTGTTCTCTCCTTCTGCAAGTTCAATGAATTGTTGTGGTCTTTTTTTTCTTTCTTTCCTTTTTTCTTAGCACCCAGTTATAAGTGAGAACATGTTGACTTTTTCTTTTCTAAGTCACCCACTGTAAAAGAACACCACACCAGAACTGGACACAGGCTGAAAGGGAAAGGTGCTAGGGGCACAGTGAAGACTTCTCAGAGTCTCAGCTGGCCCTGTCTCTCCTGGAGGACAGCAGAAAACAGTGACTGAATGGGCCACTCACCTTTACTAGATGTGGCGCATCCTGTCTGTTTAGTTGGTATTGGGGCAGTTGGTCCCAGTGGACGATCCAAGGATGTCTGAGCACAAGAGCAGCGGTCAGTCTCTGATGCGGGTCTACATGAAGCATCTTTGACACAAGGTCCTGTAATGGGAAGAATAAAACAAGCAAAAACCTTTTTTTTTTTTTTTTGGTGCTTCTTTTTGCTTCTTTTTCTATGGCACTTGATACTGTTGAGCATTCTTCCTCAGCTTCTATGACACTATTTTTTCCTGGTAGCAGCCCTTTGGGCTCAAGGCAATTTGGTTAATAATTTGGGAAAAAAACCAAAACCCTAGTCTCTGTTTTCTCCCCCTGAATAAAAGTAATTTCAGTGCATTGTAAAGGGTCAATTTACCACATTCTATGTATCTTTAAGCACTCTGGCTCCTTTTTCCCTCAGATTTTCTAAGTTTCCTACATTTTTGTAGGTTCATTTTTTTTTTTTTTTTGTCCTTTTTGAGACCGGCTGCACTGCGCTCAGCCAGTGAGTGCTGTGAGCGCACCGGTCATCCCTATATAGGATCCGAACCTGTGGCGGGAGTGCTGCCGTGCTCCCAGTGCTGCACCCTCCCGAGTGCGCCACAGGCTCGGCCCTTTGTAGGTTCATTTCTAAGTAATTTTCAGCTACTTACGACTCTTTTTGTGCTGCTGGTAATACTGAAAAGCAGAACATAAATGTCCAATAATAGGAATTTAATTGGAGGGCTCTAAATGCACCCCCCCACACACACAATTGCAGAGTTCTTTTCACTTTATTTTTCTACTTCAAAAGCAACTCACCGACATTACAGAAAAATCAGAAAATAGAAGCAAAAGAACATGAAGAACACCCATAATCCCACTCTTATAGAAACAATTACTTTTAACACTGCCTATCAATCCAAACGCTTTCCTATGCATGGAATATAGATCCATATAATGGTTTTACATTCTTCAAAATGATAATGTAATTATCATTTATAAAAGCCATCTTTTTTAAATAGGCTTAATTAATTAACTTTATTTTTCCTTGTATAAAAACCCTATGCTGTAGCCATGGCTGGAGCCTGGGTCCTCTGCATGGAGACTCTGGAGTGGGGGTCTGTACAAGATGGTCAGTGAATTTCTTTCTTTCTTTCTTTTTTTTTTTTAAAAGATGACCGGTATGGGGATCTTAACCCTTGACCTGGTGTTGTCAGCACCATGCTCTCTGAAGTGAGCTAACCGGCCATCCCTATATAGGGATCTGAAACTGTGGCCTTGGTGTTATCAGCACCGCACTCTCCCAAGTGAGCCACGGGCCGGCCCTGGTCAGTGAATTTCTGATAGGAAGACTTGGTGAACACGGTCTCCTCCCATCTACCGCTTGTTTAATTTTTCATTCAAATATATCTATTGACTATCCATTAAAGGGCAGGCATTCTGCTAAGCACTGAGTAGTTAGTGAATAAGACAGAAATGAACTTTGGCTTCATGAAACCTTCAGTAGAGAGAGAGAGAGAGAGAGAGAGAGAGAGAGAGAGAGAGAGAGAGAATCAATTACAAAGCAAATAAGAAGTTCTCTGATGGGATGAACAAATATAAAGTATAGCTAGAGGATGATATAGAGACACCTGACCTAAAGTGAGTGGGGTGGCTTAGAAGTGACTACTTAAGAGGAAGGTGAGACCTGAAGGATAAGCAGGAGTTGGATTAGAGAAGGGAAGGGGGAAACAGAGCGTTTCAGGTAGATAGAATAGAGTGCATTTGGAGGAAAGCTCTAAGGTGCAAGAGAACATGTCACAATTAAGGAACTGGCAGGAATACAATGTGGTGCAGCATAAATTTATTGTCAAGGAGAATGTGGCAGCAGATAAAGTGAGAGAGGTGAGAAGGGACTAGACCAGGAAAGCCACTGCAAGCCATATTAGCAAATGTGGACTTATTCTGGAGGCAATCAAGCATTTAAAACAAGGGAGTGATGTGGTCAAGTTTGTACCTCAAAGAGGTCACATTCACTGTGTGTGGAGGAAAGTGGATTGGAGGGGCCAAGCCTTGAGACTCCAATTTGGAGACTGGTGAAAGATGACAGCTTCAGGGAGGAATATAAAAGAGAGAGAAAAATGGATGGAATTGAGGGATTTGGGAGAAAGAACTGACAGACCTGGTGGTTGACTACATATTGGAAACTGGGGAGATGTTGCTCCAAGCACTCCTCTGCCAACAGACATTTACAGTTTCTTACTTTTAGTTATCATTAACAGCTAAAAATAGGACTAAGCTACTGAACAGAATTAGAAATAAAAAGTGAAGGGCCGGCCCGTGGCTCACTCGGTAGAGTGCAGTGCTAATAACACCAAGGCCCCAGGTTCAGATCCCACATAGGGATGGCCGGTTCGCTCACTGGCTGAGTGTGGTGCTGACAACACCAAGTCAAGGGTTAAGATCCCCTTACCGGGGCGGCCCGGTGGCGCACTGCTACAGTGCGCCGCTGCAGTGGCGCTCCCGCCGAGGGTTCGGATCCCACATACAGACCGGTTCCCGCTCACTGGCTGAGCGAGGTGTGGGCGCAGCACCGAGGGTTGCGATCCCGTTGCCGGTCTCGGTCCGGTACGGGCGCGACACTGAGGGTTGCGATCCGTTGCCGGACACGAAAAAAGACAAAAAGGAAAAAAAAAAAAAAAAAAAAAGAAATAAAAAGTGAAAAAATTAGGGACCTCCCATTTCAAATTCTGCAAGGGATTAAAGTGCTTAAAATGCATAAAAGGTTGTAAAACTGCCCAGGGGCACAACAGAACTCTATTATAGTTTTAATCAAATCACTTTGAACTACTTCTTCTCCTACTGTTACTCCTTGAACAGCTACTCCTAAGCTTTCTCTTTAAATGGTGGTGCTCCTTTGAATTCCCTTCTTGGATCTCTTACCACTCTACTCAGATAATCTCATTCATACTCCTGGCTTTAGCTACTATAGATAATGACAACTCCTAACTTCAAGCTCTACCCCAGACTTCTTTCCTAAGATCTATATCCATATAACCCATTACCTAATGTACATACATCTCTTAATTATATCACATAAGCATCTCAAATTCATAATGTCCAAATTTGCAACCACTGTTCCTTTCGAAACTACTTCTTTTGTATTCCACATCTCGGTGAAGACCATCTCCACCCCCCATGTGGACTGCATGCTTGATAAATGCCTTCTCCTTCATTTCTTATGTCCAATAAACCACCAAGTCTATTCTGCCTCCTAAATTTCTCTTCCAGTTGGCTCAAATTCCATTACAACTGCTCTAGTTTAGGTCCTCATCATTCATGACCTGAAATATTGCAAAACTTTACAAGTAATGTCCCTAATATTAGGTCACTGAGGACTGAATGAAACAATGCAGGTAAAAGTGTTAGCACAGTACTTGGCACATAAATGCTTAGTAAATTGCAGCTATGGTTCTGTTCTTCTCAAAGCCACGTAAGACACATATGGCTCAAATGACTGACAACATTCACATGTGCAACTTGCTCTTGAGAGGACACACACAGATTGATAGACCCCTCCCTTCCATTTTGTGGGTAATCATGGTATTACACCATGCTTGTAATCACAAGTCTTAACTGGACATAATAGCAAAGTTTACTATTAATAATGTGGAATCGGTAAGACAGGCTGTGAGTTAGATGCAATTTTTGGTGCTCTATGTGTGTTTCCATCCTCACCCGTCTCTTTCTCTCACCAAAAAACCATACTGGAATGCAAGTGAATGAGAAGAAAATTATAGAGATAACCTCAACTCGCTTTGACTTATTAAAAAGGCAAATAATGTGTAAGTTCTGATAGTTTGTTACTGGTAACATAACCTTACAACTGATCATGACAAAATTTGTGGTAGACTCCAAGGACGAGAATTACTGCTCCAGGGAGTGCACTTTAAAAAGGAAAATCTCATCACTGTACTGCGTCATATTTTTTAACAGTTCCACAATACCCAGAGTGAGCCCACAATCTTGAGCACAAGCCACAAAGCCTTTGCTGGTCTGTGTACATCAGCACTAGTCACATTCAATGACCTACCTGGAGGCATTCTGCCATTCCCGTGCTATCATCAACAACTATATGCACATGCTGCTCCCTCAACTTGGGATGGACTACATCCTTCTGCTTCTCAAATCTGCCTGGCAATCTCCTTCACTGCTTCTGGAAAGCTTTGCCTGAAATCCTTCTGACCGAGAGTCATCTACGAACTTCTTTAGCATAAAAACTACCACTGTTACAGCACATGTAACACTGTACCACGCATGTCTGGCTGTCTGTGAACTAGACTGTGAGACTAGACTGAGATCAGAAACTCTATCTTTGTTACATGTATTATCTCTAGGGCCTTTATTTATTAAGCACATTGTAGGGCTGTAGGGGCTCAATAACGAAATTACAAAGGAAACACCCAGAAAAATGAATTACCTGGTTTAAGAAATTTTACTGTTAGAAAAAGGTAATGGCTAACATTTTATTTTAAATGCAGTTATAAAACCAAGTATTATCTACACAGACATTAAACTAGTTAACTGAGGCTTCATGATGCCAAAACAGTCTGTATAAATTTTTGATGTGCTCCATTTACTTATACAGTTACCTCAACTTAACCTTCTACCCCTAATAAAAATCAGTAAGCACTTTTACCAATATATACTTCTTTATCTCCTCTATGTTTTTCTTATTTTGAAGTGAAAAACTTTACTCTTCTTTTTAAAAAAAAGAATTTTCTATAAATAAAGTGAAATTAGAGCAGAGTTGGAAAGCAACTCAGTGTTATTCAGGGGATGGCAGATCATCCACTAAAAAGGGCTTTTCAAATTGATTTCAAGCAGATGCTGTACAACTATGCTATTACTTATTGTGAAAAAGATGAGACCCCTTTCTTCATAATATAAATAAAAAATATAATATGGTGTAATTATTCTAGGGAATGAGGGCTCTGGAATCAGATATTTAGTTTGAAGCGCCCACACATACCTAGTATGTAACCATGAACAAATTCACACTAAAATTCTGGGCCTTGGTTTCCTTCTGTGAAATGAGGACATTACCACCTATTTTACAGGGTTGTTATAAGAATTACATGACAGGAAATAATTTAGGTAAAGTGCAGTGTGAGGCACACAGCAAAAAGACAAATCACAAAGACTACCACCATTACTATTTATCATGTTCGTCAGTAAGAAATAGCTTTAGAGGTATAGATAATAAGGCCAAACCAATGTCTTCTGGGAAAGAAACAAATAATTGGTCCATTTATTAGTTCAAGTTATTTGGTAACACTTAAACATACTACTTTATAAAAAAAAGTTTCTGATAATATTTTTTCTCACCATGGATTATGAAAAATTATTTTCTCAAAAGCTTGTAATAGAAATCCATACTTACCTTTGCCGTGTCTGAAACAGAATTCCAGTAACCACCACTGAGTGAGAATTTTCCGCTCCCTATTCGTGCCAATATTTCCTCTGGCGTATCATCAGGACCATTTGCAAATGGAGTATAACTAATTTACAATAAAATTAAAATGTTAATAAAATTCCTTTTTTGGCTGGTAATCTTTTTATTCACTTTTATTTACAATGTCCAAAAGTACTCTGAGTAATTTGGTTAATGGAATACTTTACTGAAATCTACCAAAATGTAAAAAAATCAATAAAATGAAGCCACTTACGGCACCAGGTCAAGGTACAGGTTATAAAATACTAATTAGACTTGATACACAATAATATAAATATTTTAAGATATGACACACTATAGAATAAAATATTTTAAAATAGTATACATTTATGGCATAACAATAGTACAAAAAAGGGATGGGAAGTCAATTTAAGACCTCAAGACATTAATAAATAGTACATTATAGAAAATCACTACTGATATAGCTATAAATGTGGTATTATCACAGGACTGTATATATTAGATAGCATGAGAAAACTTGGAAAGAAAGATATTATAACACAGGAATTAAAAAAAGAAACCTAGATAATTTAAGCAAAATATTAATGAATGCTTACAACATATGGTACATACTCACCCAGTAAGCATTGTATAGAGGAGGACACCAAGACTCCATATATCACAAGCAGCATCATAGCCTTGTCGTTTCAAAACCTAGAAAAAGTAAAAAATTAGTATTGCCATACCACTATTTTATATATATATTTGGATAAACTGCGAAATGAATTATAGCCCCCAAATCAATGCATATAAGAAAAACTTCAACAGAGCATGATTAGCAAATATATTAATCCTATTCTAGAGTACTCTACTACTAATAATTCACACACACATATATAAATTTAACTGGTATTTGAAAGAACATTTCTTGAGTGTCACTGTAGGCACATGGAGAAATATAAAACAAACTGAAGACAAGTTTCTTATTTTAACAAATTTATATTTTGTGTGGGGCTATAGAAATGGTTACAAAAAACAATACTTTTAAGAACACACATAACCTAGTACAAATGATAAAGTATAAAATAGTACATATATAAGCATAGAATTTGATTCACTCAAGCATTTAATAATCACCAACTATTACCATGTGCATGTGCTATGACAAATACAAACAAACCTGTGATTTAAAAAATCGGAATCTGGCAAGGGAAACACATATAAATAGTTAACAACTCAACATGATAAGTATGATAACAAAATCGTGTCTGAAGTGCTAAGGGTATAAAGACGAGGAAGCAATTTATTCTTGATGTGGGGAGAGAGGGAAGGCTAGGTGGCAGGCCATTTGTACTGGACCTATAAGTAAGAATTTAGTAGACAGAGGGAGGAGGTGGGGAGGGCAGAAAACATTCAAAGGGCAGAGGCAAGAGAGCAGAGCAGGTTTAGTCATAAGCAAGGAGTTCAGTGTGGCCAGAACTTCAAGTAAAGGATACTACAGAGATTGAAAGGATTTTATAATATCTCGCTATGGAATTTAGATGTTTCTATTGTAGGCAATCAGATGTCATTGAAGCATTAAACAGGGAAATAAAGGACTAGCATTTTATCCTGATTATTTTTTCATAACTCTTCAATTAAACAATTATTAACTATTCTATATTAAACACAACAAACAAGTTTTTAAATGTTTTGAAGTACTGTAAGCAAACTCTCTCACAATTACCTCTGGGGCAACAAAATTTGCAGTATAACAAGGAGTCATGAGAAGACCATTTTCTGCTCTCAGCTGTTTCGCAAAGCCAAAATCGCAAATCCGAATAGATTCCGGATTACCAGATTCATCCACATAAAGAATGTTGCTAGGTTTCAAGTCTCTGTGAACCACCTAATTGAAATACAAATTAAAGAATTACATTAACATTACATTTCCGTTATGAAAAGTTCTTTATTCACAAACCATCAAGTAATGCACTTAACAAGATGATGAGTGCTGACGTTTAAATTATCCCAACAATAGAAAAGCTGACAATATACGTATAAATCTGTAACATAGACCTGGGGCAAGCAGAAGGAAGAAGAAAGAATATTACTTACCTCCTCCCCCCTCTCTGTCCAATTGGGTAATCAGGTTAAGGAGAAATGCAAATACCAATAATATTTATCTCCAGGTTATTCGCTCATTTAAAAATATTTATTGAGTGCCTATCATGTGGCAGGGTATTATATAAGGACTTGCAAATATTGTGGTGAACGAGACCCATAAGATCCTGGCCTTTCCATGATAGAAGCTTACAGTAGTAAGGAAGGCAAAGAATAGACAGATTGAAAGATGGGGCATAACTGGGAACGTCACTTTAAATAGCGTGGTCAGGGAGGGTCTCTAGAGGAGGCAACATCTGATCCAAGACCTGAAGAACAGAATGAACAAGCCATAAGAACAATGGGGGAAGGTCATTCTAAGTAGAGGGAACAGCGTGTACAGGTATGTACACAACAAATAAGAGCTGGGAGACTAAATGGAACAGGCATGGCATTCAGGTGTAAAAATGAATTAAAAAAAAAAACAAAACAGACTTGGTTTTAAGTATTGCCTATCTGACTTACAAGTGAAGATGTCACACGCAAAAAGATACATTTTCTTTAGAGCTTTGTATTATTTTCCTCCTTTAATGACCTACTTGAATACTTCTTTTATCATAAGCTTCTCTGACACTCTTTTTTAAACTTAAGTGTTTCTTCCATCACCAAATTGAGTCTATATTCTAGTCAATCATCTTAGTTTTAGTTCCTAACGTCCAGAACGTTACTTCTCTAACAATTTTAATAATTAATTACTGCTGAAGCATTGGGAAAAGAACACGGAAGATTTAGACGACTTCAAGGTCATAAATTCTTCAGTGAATATTGAGTTCTACTGATTTCAAGGTACAGTACTAGGCAAACTTGACAAGCTAGAAGTCAGGAAGCTCTAGAATTAACACATTCCACTTGTTAGCTTTTAGAGGCAAAGGCAAACGAAAAGAGAAAAGAATGCATTGAAAATGAACTCCTTAATCCCCTTTGTATACATTTATCAAAACATCATGTTGTATACCAAAAATACAAGGGTACTTCAAAAAGTTCATGGAAAGATTTGTATTATCAATTCTATTTTTTCCACAAACTTTTTGAAGTACCCTCATATATATATATAATTTTTATTTGTCAATTTAAAAAATTTTAAAAAGAAAAAAAAGTAATCTTTTATTTTTTTTCTTGCTTTCCATCCTTCTTCATTCCTCTGCTGTTCTACTTTCCTCCTTCCTGCCCCCCATTTTCTCCTTTCCCCTTTTCCCTCCCAGACTTCCTTTCTTCTAAAAGATATATATTTTTTGCTGTTTACTAAAAATCTGTATGCAGGAAGAAATGAGGAGAGCACCCACCACCCAGAAGCCAGGTGACTACTTGGCCTCATTCATTTTTAGAATTTCCTTTTACATGTAAATAGAAACCAGGATTCTCCCTGGTTCTGCTTCTAACTTGAAGTGGGCCTGTTTTCAAGGGTATAGAGTGGCCTAGCAGAAATGAGGCTATGTTTTCCAGGTCAGGAAATCTCACTCATTTGTTTTGGAAAGTATAACAATTTAATATAAACAAGCTAAGATTTCAAAATAGCACTTTAAGCTCAGTGGGAGAAGTTTGTCTAGAGGAAAACCAGTAGGATAATTAAGCTAATAGTAGTTACTTTCCATTACATGCATAAAGAAACTTCTATCTTTATAATTTTGGCTCAGACATTAAGAAAGAAAAAGTAAGAAAAAAGATGTGTGTGTGTATTCACGCACATGTATATATATAATGTTAAAAAGACTTACCCCTTGTGCATGAAGATACTCAACAGTTTTGGTTATAGTAAACAGGACAGCACTGGCCTCTCGTTCAGAAAAAAATTTCTGTCTAAGAATTTTATCCAGCAATTCACCCCCTTTCATAAGTTCTGTTACCACATACACATATTTTCCATCATCATATACCTATAAAATTCAACATCAAAATATAAAAAATTATTTGAAGCTTTACGTGTGCCCCAAAGTTTAGCATATTAAAGAGAAATTAAAACTCATTTTATGTTCAAGAAAAATTTTACTTGTCAGAACCAATGGAGATACGAAATTTGCAAACAATTTTATACACTTAATGTTAAAATAAGTACTGCATGTTATCAAATGTCTAGAAAAGAGGACATCAAATGTTCACATCACAAAGAAATGATAAAGTTTTACAGTGATGAATAGGCTAATTACTCTGATTTGATCATCACACATTGTACACATTACTGAAATGTAACTCTGTACCCCATAAACACGTACAATCAATATGTTTCAATTAAAAAAAAGAATATTAAAACAGGAATTGATGGGACAATGTCAGAAAAGCATCCTGTAACTTCCTTCTGTGAAACTTCGTTCATGGCAATCAAAGTAACTATGGGCATCATATACAAAAGGACGTTGAACTTTTGCTCTTCTTGATCTCTTTTCTATCTACTGACGATGGCAGAAACTGGTACAAAGACACACTCCTGTGATTTTCCTGGAAATTCTGCAATAGCAGACCTTCTGTATTTATATACACAGAACAAATGAATTATTCTGGTTCTGATTAAACTGAAAGACAAGTTGAAGCCAAGAATTATGTAGGGAGATTAAGTAGCAAAGAGAAATTCCATAGAACCACACAGAAGCATAAAAGTGAATTCCCAATGCAGAAATAGAAAGATCACTGGAATTTTGGATTTGTACCCTGGGCAATCTCTAACTGAGATAATCCCTTTATTAAACCAGTCTTTTTTATTTTCTCCTTACCACAGAGCTACTGGAAAACTTTATTTAGCTCCATAGGAGGTACTAGGTACCATACAAGTGCCGGGGTCCAAAATATGGAGAAAACAAGGTACCTGCCCTCAAAGTTTTTACTCTAGTAGGGAGAAACAGACATAAAAAAGAGTAAAAAGTGTTGGTGATGCTGTAATAAAAGTCTGGGGAAATTTTTAGACTTTGGAATTTGAAGTGAAAGAAAGAATTAAGATGTAATAAAAAAAAAAAGTGACAAGTTAGGGCGTTTCCAAGGCAAGGCTGAGAAAAAGTGTTTTCTACACTTTCTAATTTTCTTGGTTGTAGTCTTAAGAGACTATGTTAATTAAAATCACTTAAGTTAAACAGCTTCACATTTTAATGTGACTAAGTTAACATTCTCTAACAATGAGCAGTAATAAAATAATATGAGGAAATTGGAGTTCTGACAACACTCACATATGGCTGTTGAGTCTACATGAGCACCATCAGCAAGAGAGGACTTAATACTACCTGGGGAGTTCATACCCTCTATCAATACTCTGTTATAATAGAAGCCACAAGAAATATAGGTAGCAGGGTATCATGACAGCCCAGGGAAAGGATATCTCACTTGTCCTGGGGGTGGTGATGGGTAGGGCAGGCTTCCTGGAGGAAGCAGTGCCTTAGCAAAATCTTAGATGTGTGTGGTAGTCAGCCAGGCAAAGAAGAGGGGAAATGGTGTTCTCGACTAGAGGAATGATAAATTCAAAGACAAAACAGCATGAGAAAATGAGGCATACTCAAAAACCTGTACACACCAGAGCATGGCTGGAGCAAGGGTGTATGAGGAAAGGTAAAAACTACTACAGAGGAAGGCAGGGGCTCGAGGGGCTGGGGAGCATGAACTGTAGGCAGGTAAGCAACATGGGCAGATATGTGTGTTAGATCTCTCTGGCAGTAATGTGGAAGACAGTTTGGGGAGTCCGTGGAGAGTGAGACTAGTCAATACTGAATATTAATAGTAATATTAATATTGAGGGCTGGCTGGTTAGC
This sequence comes from Galeopterus variegatus, assembly GCF_000696425.1. Taxonomy (NCBI): domain Eukaryota; kingdom Metazoa; phylum Chordata; class Mammalia; order Dermoptera; family Cynocephalidae; genus Galeopterus; species Galeopterus variegatus. The sequence continues at coordinate 296,820 of NW_007726992.1, read as the reverse complement.
TCAGTTGGTTAGAGTGCAGTGTTAAAACACCAAGGTCAAGGGTTCAGATCTCTATATTGGCCAGCCACCAGAAAAGAAAAAAAATAGTAATAATACTGAACATTTGGGTAAATGTTCAAGTAAATGCAAGTAAATGCAGATTAAAAGCAATAATGTCAGAAATAATTTTCTTCTTAAAGCAAAAGTAGAAAAATTAACTATATAAACATTTTTCTTTATAAATGAGATAATGTTATAATGCTGCTCTCAAATCTCCTTTTTTAAAGTCAGTATATCAAGTTCTTTGTCTACCACATGATATTTGAAAATATTCCAAATGTGAGTTAGATAGCTGATTCAAATGATCCACATTAAAGAATCTACTTACATCCTTTAGAGTAATAATGTTTGGATGCTGCCCATAACGAAGAAGAATTTCAATTTCTTCTGTTGGGTCTCTCTTGCTTTTGTCAATAATCTAGAAGGTAAACACTTATCACAAAATCATAACTATACAGTTATAAACCTTAAATGTTTACAGCTATAGACCTGAGGTATTACATTATATAAATACTATATGTATAAGCCATTTATCAATCAGTTTTATTCATCTACTTGACCAGACTGCTTAACTAGGAAGCCAGTCTTGACATAGGTGGCAAGGCTGGAAATTCTAACCTGTGAGTCACGTTCCCACCAGGCCTTTCCAATGTCAGCTTGTAGTAAGTTTAAGACTTACTAAAAATTCAAAAGCCTCAAGAGGCTGGCCAGTTAGATCAGTTGGTTAGACTGTGGCCTTGTACCATGAAGTCAAGGGTTCGGTTCCCCATACTGGCCAGTGTGAAAAAAAACAACAACAAAAAAACAAAAGCCTCAAGAAAAGGTACCAAGGACACAGTTAATGTCTTGAACATTTGGGAACTCGGTCAACTTCTAACCCCTATCAATACAGATAATTAAGAGCTAATGTATCTATAACACCACTAACATGTTTATTGAATTAACTTTACTTCCTTTAATAAAATGCTTCAATGGAATATCCCATTAGTTGTCAGGTACTTATAAAAATTAATTAACATTTAAGTAGAACAAGCTTATTTTTGAAGCTAGGCAGAAAGCTGTACAGAAAACCACACCCAAAACTTTATTTGGCTAGAAATAAATTTAACTATCATAATAAGCCCTTTAAAATACTAGTATAGCTTTCTAACCCTTTTATGTCAGCTGATTCTTAAAAATATTTCTCTTAATGTTTTAATCTATTAAAGTAATATTTAAAAAAGACAAATTTGGCTTTCAATCCATTCAAAGGGTAGTCTAAAACAAATTTTGTGGCCTTCGTGTATTCAATTTTAAAACAGCTTAGTAATTAATGTATGCAATAATTACCCAAATACTCCAGAAACCTAGGAAAGAGCTTACAAATCTCACTATAAGCTCAATCTTCTATATGAAATAGATTTAGTTTTTAAACAGTTCTGTACTTGGAGAACAGGGAAGACAAACATATATGTAATCAATTGTGAATCATAGTGTGGAATTAGGCAAATGGGTGATTAAGAGGAGAGGTATATGGAATATGAGGGTGCTTCAACAAGTTTATGGAAAAATAGAATTGAAAAATAATATGAATCTTTCCATGAACTTTTTGAAGTACACTTATAGACATGCTAATTCAAGAGAAATGATCTGGGAGTAGTCTTTTGAAAACCAGAACACACTGGGAGGTGTTATTTTTGGCAACATTCTCTGATCTGCTAATATGAGCCCAATTTTCGTTATATCTGTAACTTGTACTTGTGGACCTCAGATCTGTAGTAATTTCAGTAGAATCTAGTTGTGCTGGGATTGCTCCTACGAATCTAATTTAAGTCACAATAATCCACAAATATCTTGGAGATATTCTCAAGGCTTTGGGCATACTGTTCCAGGTTTCTGTAATTCAAAGGGGACCTCAGAACATTTCTGCTTTTTCTGATGTGTTTATGAAGGCAAGATACATCCTTAAACTGCCTACCCAATACATTCTTCTTCTTTCCTTTCATGTAAGCAATTTGAAAATTTCTATGTATCTTAGATTTCAATAAGAGCAATGAAGATGAGAATAGCAAATTAAATGCTATTTCTATGGTTCAATCTTAATATCCAGCAGAAAGCCTTATAGACACTTTGTGTATTCTTTTCAAATGAATACTTTACGTGATGACTTTTTCAAGCAATTACATCCAAGTTTAGAATAGTAATAACAATTAATGTTACTCTCTCACTAAGTAAACATGAGTTATCCATACTTGTAAACTAGTTCTAAGGTTCAAGATGAGTTGAAAGCTTTAGACATTACTTAAATTGTTTGAGATGGGAGAGCAGAGGTTACTATTCCAAAAAGCGAAAAGGCAGAGACTTGAATATAGTGTTTGCTCACTTATAACTAAAATTTTGAAATTCCCATTTTATCACAGAGCTAGGTACCTTGTTATTGGCTTAGAAAATTCTGTCTTAGGACATCTGATTAAATTAAAAGAGCTAATAGTAATACATTTTATGACAGTGGTTCTTTTCTTTTTATTGGTTAATGGATCCTTTTACATGTGAAGAAAGGTATAAACATTTTTGCCAGAAAACTGTAAACGTACAAAATTTGGCACACAATTTTGAGGAATTCGCTGACACCCTGACCATAAAATAAGGACTCTTGAGAGTAAAAGGGGTACTATTAAAAGTCCCATGAGCCAATCTCCCCACACTGCTGGAACATCTCAATATGAAATAACAGAAACATTTTAGGTCTAATTTTATTTAAAAAAAAAAAAAAAGAGTCACATGAGGTGTAAACTGGTACTGCCTTGAGCAAACTAAAAGTATGACCACCTTACCTTTAGCACACAGGGGGAATCATGGTTCTGGATTATGATCTCTGATGATCACTAGTCAGATATTTAAATTTACCTTAACTTTTTATAACACTTTTACCAAAGAGAAAAGCGTAGTTTTTAACTGGTACTGACATGCATGAATAAGAACTGTTAGAGTTGTATTTTAAATCTAAAAACATTTACCTTCACTGCAAACTCCATGTTTGTGGCTTTATGTATACATCTTTTGCAAATAGAGTAGGAGCCAACTCCAATATCTTCTTTTACTTCATATCCATCAGTAAACTGAATACTGTTCCTGTGCAACTGCTACAAACAAAATTGTAAGTTGATAAAGAGTTCCATAATGGCTTTAGTGCATTTTATACTAGGGGAATATGTTACTGAGCATGCATTGCTGATGCTAACCATAAACATAAATGAACATCAGTAAAAATAAAAATGAATCTTCATAGCACTTATTCTTCTACAAGTGCATATTTTGGAAGTGTCTACAATAAAATGTATGGCAAGACATATACCTTAAGAAAAGCTTATGTTAAAAAGAAAAAATTGAATATGTACAACAGAAAAAGCAGAGCTACTTGACAAGGGGTCTATAGCCTTGTCTATGATTTAGCCCCATTTTACTCCCCAACCAACTATAGGTTTTTGAAGCACCTTTGCAAACGAGGAGAAGTTTGAGACCTCTGGGATAGAAGAAAAGATTTAGAAGGATTCAGAATGAGACCATCTGGATTCTTGTCTCAGATGTACCACTAATAGGCTGTGTAACTGAACCTGTGTTTTCTCAGAGGATAATGGTGAAGATTAAATAAAAACAATGTATTTGCAAGTAATACCTGTTATCATCATTTTGGACTTTCAGCAGCCATGCTCCCCGCCCCCTTTTCTACCTCTAAGTCAAAGCTTTACACAACTTCTGTGAGAATCTGTTTATGGGTTAGGGCCTAATAACACATGGCAGATGAACTTTGTTTAAAAACCAGCTTTTAAATTGGTTTTCTAGAAAGTAGAAAGCAAGATGACTGACTTGTGAAAAAAACCTTAGAGCAAAAGCAACTTAATCATCAAGCAAATTCAAGCACTAATGATACCTTAAAAACAAGTAAATGTGTCAAAAGATATATCTAGTTCCCTCTATGATTAGAAAGATGAATTAAATTTATCTTTCCATAATATTAGGATAGGAAGGAAGAAATCTAATGGTTTCTACTGCTTGTGTTTCTCCAACAGTATTTACTAGTTCAGTCTCCTGTTATAAACACACACACACACGCACCCCTAGAAACCTGCTTCTATGGCCTTTACCTACTTTTACTCCAACTATGAGAAACAGAAGAGATAAAAAGGTAGCTGGCACCCTAAGGTAGTACCCATAACCACTTCTTCCTACTGATAATGGGGGCTCCAAAAGAGCAAGGACACAACACTTGGAAAACTTAGGATGTGAGTTATTTTTTATTTCTTATATCTTTCTAAGGCAGAGGTCGGCAAACTATAGCCTGTGGGCCAAATATGATTAACTGTCTGTTTTTGTAAATAAAGTTTTACTGGCACACAGACATGCCTATTTGTTTACGTATCATCTATGGCTACTTTTGTGCTACAACAGCAGAGTTGACTAGTCATGACAGAGATCATATAGCCCACAAAACCTCAAATATTTATTATCTGACCCTTTACAAAGAAAGTCTGCTGACTCCTGTTTTAAGGCATCAAGGAGACCTCCATTCATTACAGCTGACCTGGTAGAGTCAGGGGATGAAACAAACTAGCCCTGATAAACATCTGAAGCACAGGCAGGGGAGAGACAACATGGTGATGTTTATTTCAACTGTCTTAGAATTCCACTTTCAAGTCACATAGGTATCCAGGATTTTGGTTCATGCAACCTTTTCAATGACATATGAAAGGAATTTCTAAAAGTAACATTAATGATATAAAATGTATTTTAAACTTCTCACTTAAAGTCAGCAGATAAAATCTAACCTAATTATTCATATAATGAACTATATCTTACAATATTTCAAATTTAAAAGTATTTAGACATCCACTCACCTGAACAATTGAATGTACACCAACTGTCTGCATAGCTTGGCTTTCATCATCTGAGGTAATAGCAACAAAACTAAACCCCCGAAAAAGCTGATGTGCATTTGCACTAGGTGGAATGCCAGGTGAATCTGAAAATAATAAGAAATTACTAAGAAGATTCCTTTGAAAGGTAATTAAAGGAAGAATTATTGACATTATGACCTTTCTCACTTATTCTAGAATTCTACTTTTCAGGCACCCAGTATATACCTCTTGCTGTCCAGAATACCTCAGTGAGGCACTGTATCAGGTCTGTCCTGACTGCTTCTTGCCATCATAACTCTAATACCCCAGTCTCTCAGAGCCTAGAAAATAGCTAATTTCATTTGAAGAATATAATAAATTGATGAATTACTGGGTTAATGGTATTTGAAACTAGCACTGTCCCACAGAACTTCCTGGAATGACAGACATTTTCTTTATCTGTGCTGTCCAATATGGTAGACACTAGCCACATGTGGCTACTGAGCATTTGAAATGTGCCTAGTAGGACTGAGAAACTAAATTGTTAATTTCAATTAATTTAAGTTTATTTAGCTATATGTGGCTACTGGCTATCATATTGGACAGTGCAGCCCTAAATGATAACCTAACAATAGTATGGCTCCTAATTAGGGGGGAGATATAAGGTTGACCTACAGCAAATTTAGGAGATTTGAGGATAGCATAGAGAGTTATCCTAGAAAAGATTTTGTGATTGAACAAGAAAAAAATATATCTATTGTCTTATATTTGGGTTTTCATGTTTTCTCCTTACCTTTGGGAGTTTTTGCAGTAAACTCAGGATCAAAATAGAATGTATCTTCAGGCCTGCCAGTTGCAGGTTTAAAAGGTGGGTGAATTTCTCTTCTATACAGTTTCTGGAGGAAAAAAGAGAAACTTAGACATGTGTTAATTATAAAAAATATTTCAAGCTAAGTTTTCATTCTATACTTACATTCCAGTCTATTGTTGAGAAAAATGAATGCCTTTTAATTTCTTCAACTCCATCTGGTCCTGCACCTATCAAAAATTGATTGGTAATTTTATTTCAAGGAGAAATATATATATATTGTTCAGTCTTTTGTTTTAATACTTGTCTGAGTATTTAATAATTCCTCCATGAAAATAAATCTCCACTCCCCCTAAAAAACCAAACACCAACAAACACACGAAAGAAACAAATTAATTAAAATTTTTACCTAATCTGTTTGCAGGATTTCGTTTGAAAAGCATTCGTAAAAGACTCTGGGCTTCAGGACTCAAAAACTGTGGCATCCCAAGTTTGGCTCTAAACAATAAATCCACATAATAACATTTTATTTTTAGAGACATCTGTACTTTTATTTTTAAATTTTTTAAATTAAGCTTTTTAAGATACTCGTATATGCACACTCAGTTATAATAATACAGACTCCCTGTGTTTTTTACCCAGTTTCCCCCAATGGTAACATCTTATAAAAACTACAGTACAATATCACAACCAGGATACTGACATCGAGACCATCTGGTGATCTCATTTAGATGGCCCCAGTTTTACTTGCACTTATTTGTGTGTGTATGTTTAGTTCTATGCCATTTTATCACGTTTAGGCTCCTGTATAGATGTGTCACAGTTTGTTTATCCATTTACCTGTTGAAGGACATTTTGATTGTGTCCAGCTTTGGGCTGTTATGAATAAAGTTGTATGAACATTCATGTACGGGTTTTTGTATGAACATATAATAGAATTTTAGTCCATAATCTTCTAATAAACTTTTTAATTTTTCAGAATTTTGCACAAAGCACTACTGTGAGAATAAGATCATCTGAGTCTTAGTTCTGGCTCTGTTACTAAGAACTTTGTGACCTTGGGAAAGTCAATTCCTTTGGGACTTACTACTTCCTCATAAGCAAAAGGATTGGACACTAACAGCTAACAAACAGCTCCCAAACTGTAGCCTTGGAATCCCCTTTCAAAGAGAATTTAAGAAACCCAACATTTAAAACTGCTAAGAGAACATGTGCTTCATATGTCACTTCCCCCTCCCATTCTCTTTAGCAGCGCCTGCAGGGAGGGGGAACTGGTAGAAAGGGGTTTGTGGAACATCGAAGACTCTGTGGCACACAGTCTGAAAACCACTGGCCTGTATGAGCTTGAAAGTGTATTTCAGCTCTAATATATAATCTTATTCTTTTTCCAAACCTACAAATTAAAGAAGCCAATCACCCTGTAAGTATGACAATAATAAAAAGCTGGGGAAAATGGTTTGCACAGAAATTCCTATTTCAGAAATAGATCCATTTATTATTCAGTGAGTTGCTACTGAGTGCCAGTAGCTGAGGATACTGCTCAGTGCTGAGGATACAGAGATAAGATAGCCACTCATGGTCAGTGGAAAAGATATAGATAACCCAAGTACATTAAGAGACAAATTCAGAAGGACATATGGAAAGAGTGCTAAGAGAACAGTAGGGGATATCTAATTTAACATGGGAGATTGTGAAAGGCCTTAAATGCAATCTAAAGGTTGAGAATTTATTCATTTGGCCAGTCTTTCCCAAAATTTTACTGAAAAACATTAATCCCTCTAGATACTTAGCAACAACAATAAAAAATATTTCATGATCCAATGAGTTTGTAGAAGGCTATCCATTATATCCTCCTGTTGGAGTCACAGAATATACACTGCATATAAAAGGTTGAGAAATCCAGAGTAAAGAAATCAGTAGTTTCTAGACATTTGTTTCCAGCACCTCTTTTTCTAAGAACACCATTAACATCTTGTAGAATTAGGGTTCTGTTGAACAAAACTGGGAAACACTGCTGTGTTAGGTAACAGGAATGCGGTAGAGGTCTTGAAACAGTGGACTAATTTGACCAGATTTATCTTCAAGAAGGTAACTCTAAGGGTAGTAGAGAATGATCTGGAGTGGGAAGAGGTGGTAGGCATTCTTCTTAGGAGTGTGACCCAATAGTGTGGGTAAGAGGTCACCATGGCCTGAGCACTGTAAGCAGTGCAATGCAGAGAAAGGGCTGAGCAGTGAAATAGTTCTGAGATAGAATTTGGAGTACCTGGATATGTAAGACAGAGGAGTAAATCAAGAATGACTTCCAGGTTTTGGGCTTGGGAAAATGCTTCTAATTGGGAGAACAAGAGAAAAAGAATAGCAAATAGAGATAAATTTAAAGATATGAAGTCATGCAAGTTGTACGTTTTGGGAGAGCCATGCAGGTGAGTAATTGTAAATACAGGTCTAGCACCTGGTAAATTGATGTAAGAGAGTGATTTAGGGGCTGGCTGGTTAGCTCGGTTGGTTAGAGCACAGTCTTTTTTTTTTTTTTGTCTTTTGTCTTTTTCCGTGTCCAGCAACGGATCGCAACCCTCAGTGTTGCCCCCGTACCGGACCGGGGACCGGCAACGGGATTGCAACCCTCGGTGTTGCCCCCGCGCCTCGCTCAGCCAGTGAGCGGGAACTGGTCTGTATGTGAGATCCGAACCCTCGGGCGGGAGCGCCGCCGCACTTCCCAAGTGGCGCACTATCCAGTGCGCCACTGGGCCGGCCCGAGCACAGTCTTATAACATCAAGGTCACAGGTTTGGATCCCTGTACGGGCCAGCCGCCCCCGCTGCTCCCAAAACCACCAAAAAAACAGTGACAGTGACTTAGGATAATTAAAATGTTGAGAGTAGCTGTAGGAAAGACTGAGATCAGTCAGGAAAGTGAGTGCACAGGGGAAGAAAAGCACATCAGAGATGGAACCCTGAGAGAGAAGAGCATTTAAAAGGGGGTCAGAAAAAGAACAATTTTAACATTAAAAATAATGAATGCAATTGGCTGAATTGTACTAATTATTAAATCCCATGAGTTCATTATAGTAAAAAAAAAAAAAAAAGGAAAGTCAAAACTAACATAAAAATTCTGACAATTGAAAATAATTAAGAAAAGAATTAAGCATTTATTCTGCCTTTCTTAGATGAGCCATATTTCAAAGTAACTAAGTAGACCAAAGTGATGAGAAAAAGTTCATTATTTCAGAAAATACCAGTTAATGAGGGAGGACGAAATAATAGTAATAGAAAATCGCTATTTTTGAATTTCTTATAAATAATTGTTTCAAATAATGATTACCAATGGATGAAACTGTTAGATAAAAGCCTGACAGGGAACTTTACAATGGAGGGATCAGCTGTAATCATGAGAAACTATCACTTAAAGTGGGGCAACCAGGTACTATAAGCCTCATGACGTAATGCAATAGCGAGTATATAGTATGAGTTAAGAAATAATCCTGCCTGTTGGGGCGTTGAGGCCACACACCTCCTCCTGGGACAGAGAACTAGCACGACCCCACCCACATACGTGTATGTAATCTGTTGAAAACATTCGCCTGGACAGGAGAGATAAAGATGGCACCTGATGGAAGCCGCCAGGGAGTGGCCAAGGAAAGACATAGTTTAAAATTATTGGATAAAAGATATTTTTGTGCTCACCGCGTGATTGCAATAGCAAAGCATTAGAGCAAGATGCATGTTCACATGACCTTTAAGATGATAGGTTGAATCTGTTGAAAACATTCACCTGGACAGGAGAGATAAAGATGGCGCTTGACGGAAGCTGCCGAGGCGTAACCAAGGAAAGACATAGTTTACAATTATTGGATAGAAGATATTTCCACGCTCGAGCTCACCACGTGATTGCAATAGCAAAGCATTAGAGCAAGATGCATGCTCACATGACCTTTAAGATGATAGGTTGAAGTTAGGAAATCCCCTTGCCATATGCTTATAAAAGCAGGTGCTTGTGTGAAAATTAACGGAACTGCTTGACGGAACCCCTGCCACGTCTGAGTGTCTCTCTGTGGGGCTGAATAGGCGGGCGGCATACTCACCTTCCTCCCAGGCTCTCCTGGCCACTAGGGTGGCAGGAGTAATCCTACCGTTTCCCTCTCTTGCTCATCCTGTGGCGGGGGGGATAAAAGGGGCTACTGGGAGGTTCGGGGCCCACCGCCCCTGAGCCCCCACACTGCCAAAAATGTTTAACAAAAACAGAACAGGAGAACAAGTTAATATCACAAAAAGAATAAAAAAGTTTCTACACTTCCAGGAAAAGACTGTTATGTAACCATGGTAACAAGAGAACCACCAGAACTGGTTTTAAATGTTTTCAGTTGATCAATGAAAACTTGCCTAGTGAACACTTTGGCAAGCCAACCAATCAGTAACTGCTCTTTGTCTCTGAAAATTAGCCAAACAGGGATGAACTCACTCCAATAAACATACCTAGGTGCTGATCGACAACAGTCCCACCCAAGTAATCATGGTCTTACAGATGATGTCAATCCACTTACGGACCTGAAAATCTGCCAGTACTTGAACTACAGCCTTACCCAAAACCCTATATAAGACTAGTGGTCTACTCAGCTTGGAGAGACCTACTGGACCAGCATCACACTAGCTTACTATAGTATGCAATAAAATCAGCTTTATGCTTTTTGTTTCCGACATTGAGAGGTGGCCTCATCTTTTGACAAGATACATTCAGAAAGTAGAATTCTATAAAACTACTCACTTGGTTTCTACAAGTAAATGTCAGGGGAGAAACAAGGGTAGACTGTTCTAGATTAACACAAGCTTAAGAAATGCAACCAAAACTGGAATGTGCAGACTTGATTTGGATCCAACTGTAAAGATGCGGTTTTGGAGAAAATCTGAAAAATTTGGTTAAGGACTGGTACTAAATGACACCTAAGCATCATTACTAGTTTTGTTAGATACGGTTATGTAAGAAAAGATCCATATTTTTAGCAAGGCAAGCTGAATTAAGTAGGTGAGGAATGACATGTCTGGAATTTTAAAAATATTTCAGTAAAGCAGAAAAAAGAAAAAAGGAATAGATGAAACAAATGTGGCAAAATCCTAATGACTGTTGAATCTGGGTGATGGGTATATGTGTTCACTGTGTTTTTCTATTTTTGAGAATTTATATTTGAAAATTTTTATAATTAAAAAAAGAAAAACGGGCAAGAAGAAACGGTCAAGAGACCAAAAGAAAAATGGTTAGAGAGTCAGAAGAAACAAATGAGAATAGGAAAAACTAAGGGGGAAGGGAGCAGTCAACAGTGTCAGATATGCCTCAGAGAGACCTTCCTTAACAGTCCCATCTAAAATGGCTCCTGCCCCTGTCCCTTCCCTCACACATTAGGGGTCACTACAAGAGTAGAGTACTGTGTTGGGGCCGGCCCGGTGGCACACTGCTACAGTGTGCCGCTTGGGAGCGTGGTGACGCTCCCGCCGAGGGTTCGGATCCCACATACAGACCGGTTCCGCTCACTGGCTGAGCGAGGTGCGGGTGCAGCACCGAGGGTTGCGATCCCGTTGCCGGTCCCGGTCCGGTACGGGCGTGACACTGAGGGTTGCGATCCGTTGCCGAACACGAACAAAAGACAAAAAGGAAAAAAAAAAAAAAAAAAAAGAGTAGAGTACTGTGGTTTATTATCCCTATACCTCCTAGTACTATCTAAAATTGTTATATTTATTTTTTTAAATATCAATTCCTTGTCTCCATCACTAGAACAGAAGCTCTGTGAGACCACCAAAGATCACCTCAGGCTTGTTTACACACTGCCTCCCAAGTACGCCTAGCGAGAACTCAATCATCCTTTGAATGAATTATGTGAATGAATGGTACAGAGAGTCACCTTTCTGACAACCTGCCTCTGGTTTTAGCAACCAGACCACTGACAACCATAGTGAGAGCAGTTTCAGTAGAACAATGGGGAAACAGGCAGCGGAATAAAAAAAGACAAAAAAAAAAAAAAAAAAGAGCAGAAATCACAAACTACTCTCTAAAGAAGCTTTCTCTTGAAAGGGTGCAGGAAAATGGTGCAGTAATTTGAAAGGAAGGCCAGGTCAAAGAAAGGGTTTGGTTTTTCAACATTAGAGAGTGTCTGGTAGCTGAAAGGAAGAGACCAGAGTAGATGGAGTGATGAAGGTTCAAGTGATGGAAGTTCAGTGAACAGTCATTTATGTAGCACATATTGTTTAACCTTTTGTTATTGTGAATAACATAAAATGCCCCCCCCAAATCCATCCCCAAACAAACAAAAAAACTAACCAAAAGTACACAGCTCAGTGATTTATCACAAAGTGAATAGTCATCTGGCCAAGAATTATAACATTGCCAGAAACCCTCATCCAGTGTAACTACTTTCACTATTTTGTCTCAGGCTTTTACTGTCTAAATATGGATCTTAAAAGCTATGCTTTAGTTTTGCCTGGTTTGTAAACTTTATAAATAGAATCACATAGTATTTATTCTTTTGTGTCTGAACTTCCTTTGTTCAACATTCTTGTGAGATTAAACCAAGTCGTTGCATGCAACTGTGGTTTGTTCATTTTCTTTGCTGTATGGTACAGTATGCCCATGGGCCAAAGGCCTTGGCCTATTTTTGCATGGTTCTTGTTTTATGTTTTTACAGGGTTGGAAAAAAAAAAATACAAAGAAGAATATGAGACAGAGACTGCGTGGCCTGTAAAGCCTAAAATATTTACAGATAGTAAATACATTTCCTACTGTATTCAACTGCATGAGTATACCATTATTTATTAATCTATTCTACTGATAATGACCCAGTTTCTACTTTATTGGCTATTACAAATAATGCTGCCATGAATAGCCTTATACTTATTTCTTGATGTGCAAGTACTGATGCATATAAATTGGGTGCATGCCTAGGAGTAGAACTATTGGTTGAGGGTATACATATATTTGTCTTTAGAAGATAATGACAAAAACTGCTTCTCGAAGTGGTTATTTATAGTCCTTCCAGCTGTGTATGAAAGTTGCCACTGCTCCACAACCCACTAACACTTTGTGTTGTCAGTCTTTTTAATTTTAGCCATTCTGGTGGATATGCAGTGGTAGGTCACTGTGGTATTAATTTGCATTTTTTGATTAATGAGGTGAGCATCTTTTCAGTTTACTGGCAAGTGAATATCCTTTTTTGTGAGGTCCCTACGTCTCTTGCCCATGTTTCTATTGGATTGTCTTTTTCTTACTGATTAGACGGAGTTCTGGATACAAGCCCTTTGTTGGTTATATGTAGCAAATTTCTTCTTCTACTCTCTTAATGGGATCTTTAGATGAGAAGAAGTTATTAATTTTAAATGTAATAAGGTATCAATATTTTTCTTTATGCTTTTTGTGTCCTAAGATTTTTCCTACCCCCAAGGTCATGAAGATATTCTAATAGTCTCTTCTAGAATCTTTTTTGCCTTTTTACACATATATACAAGGGTACTTCAAAAAGTTTGTGGAAAAATAGAATTAAAAGATAATATGAATCTTTCCATGAAGACTTCTTTGAAGACTCCTTGTATATTTATAATATAATTGGAAGTGATTTTTATGTATTGGTGTAAGGTAGGGATTGTTATTATTATTTTTTCTATATAAATATCCAAATTTTTCAGCATGATTTATTAAGATAAGAAAAGGCTGTTCTTTCCCTACTGCTCTGTAGTTCCTAATGGTTGTAAACAAAGTGTCTATATACATATAGGTCTGTTTCTGAGCTCTCTATTCTATCGCACAGGTCTACTTTCCATACTTGTTTCAATGCCATACTGTCCTAATTACACTTATAATAAGACCTAATACCTGGTAAAGCAAGTCTTCCTGTCCCAATCTTCTTCAAGAGTGTTTTAGCTATTTTTGGTCCTTTGTATTATATTAGAATCAGTTTATCAAGTTCCATACAAAAACTTGTTAGGATTTTTATTCGATTTGCTTTGAAATTATAGTTTTGTTATCCAGTATTGTGGCCACTAGCCACATATGGCTACCGAGTACTTGAAATGTGGCCAGTCCAAATTTTAAGTATAAAACACACACTGGGGCCGAGCCCGTGGCGCACTCGGGAGAGTGCGGCGCTGGGAGCGCAGCGACGCTCCCGCCACAGGTTCGGATCCTATATAGGAATGGCCGGTGCGCTCACTGGCTGAGCGCGGTGTGGGCGACACCACACCAAGGGTTGCGATCCCCTTACCGATCACGAAAAAGACAAACAAACAAAAAAACCCCCCAAAAAACACACACTGAATTTCGAATGAGTAGGAAAAAGTAATTTACAATATCTCATTAATCATTTTTTAACATCGGTTATATGTTGAAATGATAACATCTTGGAAATATTGGGTTAAATAAAATATATGATTAAAATTAACTTCGTTTTTTTTTTAACTTTTTTTTTGGGGGGGGGGAGGGTAGGCAGCAGCTGGCCGGCCAGTACAGGGATCAAACCTTGGACCTGGGTGTTATCAGCAGCACCATGCTCTAATCAACTGAGCTACCCAGCCAACCCCCTCTTTTTACTTTTTTAAATGTAGCTACTAGAAAACTTAAAATTATGTACATGGCTCGCATTGTATCTCTATTGGATAACACTCATCTACAGAACCCAATACTTTTACAACACTAGGTCTGTCATAATGTGAACATTATATATCTTTTCAAGTTATTCTGGTTTTTAAAAATTTCTTCAAATAAAATTTTCTAATTTTCTGCATAGAGGTCTTACATAACTTTTGCTAGATTTATGCCTATGCATTTAATAATTTTTCTTACTATTGTAAACAGTATCTTCTTTTCAAATTTCATTTTTGGTTGCTAGTATACAGACATGAAATAGATTTTTGTTTACTGACCTTGTATCTAGCAACTCTGCTAAACTCTTATTAATTCCAAGAATTTATATGACAACTAGATTTTCTATGGATGCCATCACTTTATCTAAATAATGACAGTTTTATTCTTTTAAAACCCTATACTTTACTTTTTTTGTTTGCTTTACCATACTGGCTAGGACCTCCAGGACAATGCAAACAGAAATGGAAAAATGAGCATCCTTGTCACATTCCAAATCTCAAAAGTAAAGCTTTCAATATTTTGCCATTAACATGAAAATAATGAGTACTCTAAATCTATGCAGTTTGTATTTCAAACATGTAATTGATGAATTTCTTAGTTATTTCTTACACTACAGCCAACATTCTAAAATTCCATTTTTAGTTTGAAGCATTTATTTTAAAATCTCCATTTGGGAGTACTTACTTAAGAATCATAGTCATTGTTTCTTTTCGATCTTTTCCTTGGAAAGGTAGTGTACCAGTGAGCATTTCAAACTATAGAAAGGCAAAATAACCAGAGGTATTAGCCAATAAGTATAGTGTTTAAAAATATTTTAAAAAAGCATCATCTTAATTACAACCAAATCTTCTAAAATTGCTACATAATAAAACGAGTGGTCTATATTTCTACTATATTCATTACTGAACTTCTCAATAATTCCTAAAAACAACTAAGCTATTATTTTAAATGGCAATTTTAAAGTATAGATATGTGAACAATTTAACAGACATGCCCAATTCATATGAACTTATTTTATTTTTAAAGGTCATTTACTGATAGATTTCTGCACCAGGTTCTCCCAAAGCATAAGCACCATTAATACTTTCGATTGTACTATTTAGCAGAAAATCTAGGGTAATGTATTTTTGCCATTTCAAATTAAGATGAGATAGAAGCAACTAATGGGTTTTGCAGTCCTTCTACACTTCATGCAATAATTTTTCTTGGTTATTTATTATATGTATAAAATACAGAAAATAAAAAATACCAGTTTCTCTCTCATAACATTCATTGCTGATTCTCATTTAACAAGCAACCCCCCCCCCCCCAAAAAAAAACCCCCAAACCTTACCATTAACACACCAAAAGACCACCAGTCTGCACTCTGAGTATGACCTCGACGATTAACTACTTCTGGAGCCATATATTCTACAGTTCCACAAAAAGAATATGCCTTCTTTTCATGGTCAATAGACTCTTTACTTAGGCCAAAATCTGCCAAAATAAATATTGAATTCATAAATATCTTACAGTAATTTGAACACATAAATTTTAAACTTTGAATTCCAATATTTACATTAATTATTTAAAAGTTCTAACCAAGTTTTTAACACAATGTATTAATCAATATTTGAACCATAATCAACCTTAAAGGAAATTATAAACAGTAGGAGATAATATTTTATCTATTTTTTTCCTTTAATCTTTTTTTAATTTAAATTTTTAATTGAAACATACTGATTATTCATATTTGTGGTGCACAGTTATATTTCAGTACATGTATACAACGTGTAGTGATCAAATCAGGGTAGTTAGTAAATTCATCACTATAAAAATGTATCATTTCTTTGTGATGAGAACATTTAAAGCTCCTCTCTTCTAGACATTTGATAACATGCAGTAAATTATTGTTAATTATGGATGCCTAGCTCGACTGCACACCTACAGAACTACTAAATCACCAATTTTGCCTAAGTAAACTTTATAAAGCAAGTTTCTTGGTGTTATCTTAAGATGTGAAAACCAAAACAAAATAATCAACCATATCTATTTTTACCTCAAAACTTCTACCTAAGCTGCTGCTTTTTAAAAAAAATTTTAATGTCAGTTGATTAAGGGACAAATTTAACACAAAGATCAACAAACTTGGTGAAGGACATGAGCAGATAAGCCACACACCCCACAGGAACAGAAGCGCTCATGTCTAATAAGTACACTCTAAGATGTTGTTAGGGGACAGATGGGGAAAGGGGGTCAGGCTAAGGCCCTTGGCCCCCCATCTCAGAGCCCTGGGGCTTTTTGTTCAGCTCCAGGGTTGCAGAGTGCCATGGGCAGGGCTGAGGTCCACTTTCAGGGCCTGGGGTGGGGGCTGGGGGGAGGGGAATAAGAATGGCCTATCTCCTTTAATCATGAAGACAGCCTATGGGATGGTTTTCATCCCCACTCATGAGTCAGGAAGCTGACATCAATAATATTTTAACAAAATGAGGATTTTTACCTGTTAACTTGATGTGACCTTCTTCATCAAGAAGTATGCTGAAAGAAAACAATGAAGTCAGGAAATCTTTTTAAACTACTAGAGATTTTTAAAATTTTACATTATCAATATAAAATGTAGTTCATTTTCTAGAAGCTAAAACTGAAGTTACTTCCTTAAGCATCACATCACCACATTTTCTAAAATATTACTTTAGATTGTG
This sequence comes from Galeopterus variegatus, assembly GCF_000696425.1. Taxonomy (NCBI): domain Eukaryota; kingdom Metazoa; phylum Chordata; class Mammalia; order Dermoptera; family Cynocephalidae; genus Galeopterus; species Galeopterus variegatus. The sequence goes on along the minus strand of NW_007726992.1, from coordinate 279,800 downwards.
AATAAGAATGCAAAGGTAAAGGAAGAAAAAATTATATTCTGAACATATATTTATAACAAATCCCAAAGGCATAAACTTGTATTAATGATCCACGAGCACCTGAAAACTATTAGGAAAAGAACCAAAAAACCTATACTCTTCCAAGCTGCTCTTTCTAATGCCTTTCCGCAGAGGTGCCCTGACAAAACTTCCTAGTACTTGCACAGTAGATCAAGGGTCCACATATATGAATGAAAAGCATTAGACTTGTCATTCTCTTGGTCACTTTAAAGGTATCTGCAATTATTCTTTTCTAGTGTTTTTCCTGACACATTCTACACTGTCCTCTTCTTCTCAACACACCACCTTCCCCACACTCCTTGTTTTTCACTGACCCATCCCTTCACTGTATACATTTCCCAGCATTTTCTCTTTCCCTGTAAACAGTGAGCTCCTAGAGGATTTGACCTTATTCATCTTTGTAGCTCAGTGTCTGGCAGAGGAGAGATAAATAAGAAATGTTTGTTGGATGAATGAGGCCAGTCTGCAAAGGGCCTACAAGGCATTCCAAATAGTTTGGGCTTCTTCTCAAGGACAATGGAGACCATAAAAGGTATACATGCATGGAGGGTAGAGATAATCAGATCTGCAATTTTAGAAAACAGAGAGAAAAATAAAGGGCTTTTAGTGTGTTCTTTGAGTCATGATAAAGAACAATTGGAAAATGACACTCAGGTTTCTGGCTTGAGCAGATACTTGATTGGAGAGTAATGCCATTAATTAAGGAGCTACAGAAAGAAGTAAATACTAAGCTGTAAGCCAGTAACTATTTCTGGATAGGTATTTTAGTATACTGACTTGAAAGTTCAAGTAATAAATCATTTCACTTATATTTAAGGTTATCACATAATATAGGCTTTTCCTTAGTTTCTATTATAACTAAAAAATGTGCAAGTCAGATATAGTTATAAAATTTTACTATGACAAAAATATTACCAACCTTCCGACTTCATCAATTCAAACATAATTACAGCAAAGTTTACTGCTGAGGGCAATTCAGTAAGGACATATTTTTCAAGTCTCTTTCATAAGAAGGTACTTGTTATGAAAAAAATAATTAATTTTGATTATGCTTGACTATGAAGCAAACCAACACATTTAGGAATGTAAAGGGGATCATTAGGTATGGTGGAAATCACTCCCCCCCTCTGTCTAATAAATACAAGAAAGAGTTCTAAAAACAAACCAAACTTCAAGTTATCCTTGATAATTTTGAAAGAAAAAAAAGAAAATATGGCTAAATGAGCATTACTTATGCCTTCCACAGAAACTGTGTTCTTTAAGGTAATCATGCCTATACTTTATCTTTGAAAGAAAAAGTCAGCTGTATTACTTTCAATAAAGTTCTCTTTCAATATTAATAATGATTTTTAGCCATATTTATTATAACAGAGCTTTAATTTAAAAGAATCTGGAAAACCCCTAACAGTTCATAAAACATTTAGCCTAAAAATTTATATTTCTCCCAAGTTCTATGTGATGGTATTTACTTGGATCATTTACCAACTAAACATTAGTTCAATTTAATAGCCTCAATGAGACACCTTTGTGAAAGATCTCACTATAAGCAGTCTTATCTATATTTGATCTTATTCAAGCCTTGAGACAGGGCCCATGCTTTATATATAATTTTATGACCAATGCTAATACAATGGTCTACAATAAATATATTCAAGTAAATGGTATAAAACATGAACACTTATTTTTTTCTTATGAATATTTAATCTTATGTTTATAATAATTTTTTTTCTAATGACTATGTGCTCGAATATTTATTCTCACCAAGAATTATATTTTGTGTCATGATAGTTAGAAGTTGAGAAAATAATAAGGAAAAGTTAGTAATTATTTGGGGACTAAAAACAGAACCATATGAAACTTATCCAAAAACAAAATATATGAAAAACAAACATAAAATGTGAAAGCATAACAATTTCTAAATGGTCACTTAAAAGGGTTCCAGAGAAGCATTTCCTCTATTTTCTGTCATAATAATTTAAATTTTGCACATAACATTTTAAAGTAAGTAATATTCAAAGTTCTTAATAAAAGGAGCTGGCCAGTTAGCTCAGTTGGTTAGAGCATGGTGTTATAACACCAAGGTTAAGGGTTCAGATCCCTGAATGGGCCAGCCACAAACAAAACAAAACAAACAAAACCAAACCACCACACGAAATTCTTAATAAAGATGATGATTGTACAATTCTGTGAATATATGAAAGAAACAATGAAATTGTACACTTTAAATGATGAATTGTATGGCATATGAATTATAAGTCAGTAAAGCAAGTCTTGATAGAGCAAGGCTCTTGCTTATATCCTTAAAGGAGAAAAAAACCTTTCTTACTCAGTGGTAGATAGTAAACACAGACAAATTAAAACACAGAAGTGTGCACAATTTAAATAATATCAGCTTCTTGATGACTACTATTCGAAAAGCTGTGGGAAATTTGCTCAACTCACACTTAAAATTTGAAATTACCTGGAGAAGAAAATTTTCAATAAATGATATTTGGGAGGAAGGGTTAGCTCTATACCATCCCTAATACCAAAAAATTTCTAAATGAAGTTAAAAAAAATCACCCCATAAAATCAGAAGAAAAATATCTGATCATGGGATTGGGAAAAGCCTTTTTAAGGATAAAAGTAATGGAAGAAATCACAAAAGAAAAGATAGGTAGATCTGAGGGGGAAAAAAGTGTGTAGATTAAAATAACATAAATAAAGTTAAAGACCGGAAAAATGTATTTGTAACATGTCAAATGGTTAAAATTCTTAATTTGTAAAGTTCTCTTATAAATCAATGGGAAAAAATAACATTCTAAAAGAAAAATGAGCAAAGTCCATGAACAGAAAATTCACACAGAAATACAAATTGCCAATAAATATAGATTTCAACCTCATTAACAAAGAGTGCAAATAAAAACAAGACAATATTTTTAAATTAACCGAGATTTAAAAAGCATGAGAATACATAGTGTTGGCAGAGATGTAAAGCACAGGCACTCTAATACAATGCTGTGAGAGTTCTATGAAGTCACTTTATTTTTTACGACCTCATAAATAATTATATTACATTGTATTCAACTTAGTAGCATGATTCCTTACTTTTCTGGTTTTAAATCTCTATAGATTATTCCCAGGCTATGTAGATGGTCTAAAGCAAGTGCAAGTTCAGCCAAGTAGAATTTGACATCTTCTTCTGTGAACATCACCTACAATAAAATAATAATTTCTCTGTCTTTATTTTCTTTTTGTGTTTAAATCTTTAAAAATTTATAAATATGCTAATTATACATAGGTTTATTCACAGTTTACTACTGAAAATAATTTGCAAATCAGTCAACAAATCATTTACTAAATGCTAACTATGCACCGCAGGAGAAATCATTTTACATTTTGCTAAGTAAGTAGCAACTATATTTAGGTTGTGCCATTGTTGTCCCACAATAACATTTTAGAAATGAAAAATGATCTTTAAAATGCATGCTGAATTTCCACTACTAATTGTTTAAAGATATTTCGTTGATATATTATGGCTTCTGAAAAAACTACGAAAGAAATAGAATTAAGATAAACACAGTTCACTTATCAATTTAAAGTCCTGCTTTCAGAATAAATTGAAAAAGTAGGAAAATAACTCTTTTTTGGCTCAGATTCTTCAATATAAAAATCTTATGCCACTAGAGAAAATATAGTAAGCATAATATTGAAATATGGAAATATAACAAAGCTTTAGTTAAAACAGGATGTGTATAAATAGGTTAAAAACAGAGATTAATTATATACCTCTTTGGATAAGCGTGTAAACAAATCTCCTCCCCTGAGAAAATCCAAAATAAGATACAACTTCCCTTCAGTTTGAAAAGCTGAATGAAGAAACAAAAGTTTCCATTTAATCCATCGTAGTTTATTACTTTAGGCTTACATCAGATTAATTCATTCACAAATGAATATTATTTTTAGCAAATTAATGTCATATCAGATTTAAATTTATTTGTACTTAGAAGAAAACCACTGATTTTTTTCTTAGTTTCCATGTGGAAATGTTAAACGCAGTGTTTCTTTCATTATGAAAACACTAGATTTTCGATAGGCAAGAGTCACTCAGGAATAAAATAGTTCTAAACACATGATCAATAAGAAAAACTTACAGCAGAAAAAGACTTACTTAACCATGAAATAAAATACAAAAAACATGCTACTAACTACAGAAAAAATGGGGGTTGGTTAGATTTAATTAGCCATAATAAGAATCACCACACATTTACCCACTGAGAAAAAGCACATGGCTTTGGGAAAAAGAAAGGTGGTAAAAGTTTTAATACCCTGGCATTAAGGATTTTTACGTTGGGCTAACACATATGAACTATAAAATGCTGGTACATTATTATTAATTATTATTGTAATTAAAAAGCAATGATTATCATTATCTATTCCTATGGCTATCACTCAGAAACTAACCTTATAATGTTTAAAAGAAATATAAGCTAAACATAATAAAAGCTTCTAAAGTCTGTCATCTGCTAAACACATACAAATATGTGCAAATATATATATACATTAGTATATATGAATGCACTCATGGAGTAGGGGATGAGGTAAAGGGATGAAGTGGGAAGTAATTCATAACTTACCATAATGCAACTTGACAATAAAAGGATGATTAACTTCTACCAAGATATCACGTTCCATCTTTGTCCGAACACGGTCTCGAACTATAAAAAATTGTACACATGCTACATTGTAATATCTTACAAAGATAATCTCTAAAACAAATTCTTTTTGGTGCCTATTTTAATTAAAATTTTGCTTATGTGTATAAAAATGTGAATGTTTTGTTTATTGCTCTTGAATTTACAAAATTAATAAATATATCTTTTACTGCATTATATAACCAAAATAAATTATGTGTATTTATAAAATCTATGCTTTAAGTTCAAAAAAATAAATACAGAGAACATAATAGGTGTTGGTTTTAACATCAAATTTACAAGTTTTTTTATCAAAGTTGTGGAAAAATGACAAAAAAAGCATGCAACTTTTAAAAAAACATGGTGTCCTAATGAAATATTAAAACACAAAAAAATGGAATAGGTTTTAATACCCTTACCAACCCCATCATCTCAATTAAACAAAGATTCATTAAGCACCTATATAATGTGGCAGACATGGTAAAGGACAGATAGATCCAAAAAGTTCTATTTTGATGGAGGGAGGGAAGGATGGGAAAAGGAGGGGGAGAGAGAAGATACTATGGTAAAACTGAAAGAGCAAAGTCAGAACCTGGAGTTAGAACTGAATTCAGATCTGTGTAATCTTGAGCAAGTTACTTATTTAAACACTCTGAGCCTCAATCACCTCTCAGCTACAAGAGTAAAATGGTAATAACACATTGTACCTTTGAGGAGCATGTGACCACTTGAGATAAGGTTTGTACCCTGAGCCTGGTATGTAAGAGATCTTCAATTAAATGGTAGCTATCATTATTATATTCAAAAGCACCATAAATATAATTAAGGGACAAAAAAAATTTATTACCAGCAATGAGTAGTGCAGGAATTCAGAGAGGGCAAGATCAGTTTTACTTACTATAAGAAGGCTAGAAGAAAGAGGAGGGTTAGGGCAGAAGCTTTAAGATTTTCTGAGTCGAATTTAGATGGATGGGAAGGATAGGGCCTAGAAAAGAAGAGTGCAGGTATAGAGTACCAGCACAAGTAAAGACATGGAGGCATGAATGACAGGAAGAAACCTGAAAATCAGCGTGGAAACAGAGGTTTACTACTGCGGAGGTAAAGTAGGGAGGATCCAGATTCTTGATAAGTTGGAATGCTAGGATGAATTTATGTTTGACCCTGTGGGCAAAGTTCTTTTTCAGCAACCAAATATTTCCTGAGCAAAGTCTATGTGTTAGGGACTAGGGATACAAACACAAATTAAGATAATCTCCGAGAAGCTCATAATCTAGTAGGAATGACAGAAAGTAAATAAATGATTGGAATACATTCTGATGTAAGTACTCTGAATGGTTGTGTCAAAGATTAAATAGAAAGAATGGGAAAGAGAGTCTTTTGGGGGGTTAAGGACAGGGAGAAAGCTGAGTTGGTTTTATTTTGAATTTATAAGGTGACCACAGATATTTAAAACAGAGAAATAAGACCTCTGGGGAAAATAAACAAAAAAACTAAAAAAAATCCTATTTTTCCCATTCTGTCAGTTTTCTACCCCCAACTGGGAGGTTTTGGTGCCATTGACTGAAAATAGGCAAATCAGGAATAGGAATAGATGGCTCTTGATGTCTGTGCAGCTCTGTCTTTTAACTCATTTGTCCAGCTAGTCTGTCAAATTCAATATCAATCTGATTTCATTACCTTGTCCTATCACTACAACTCTGGCATTTTCCTTATTATATCCAACGGGTCCTTTCTATTTTCTGCGTGAATGAAGTTCATCACCAAGGCCTACTGATAATTCTGTTCCAGTGTAGCTTAAATCTGTCCTTTTTCTGTTGTTACCCACACAATCTTAATTAGTTCCTATTACCTTAAAGCTGGATTCTAAATTTCTACCACTTTCAGTAAGCATACAAAACTTATCATTTAAAAGTCACTCCTCTGCTAATTAAGCAGCAAAATATTCAACAATATATTTACCAAATATATCCCTCTTCTATTATTCTACTACAATGGGAAAAAAATATTTGGGAGTCAAGAACTACTGTTTAGTGGCTATACTAATAACTAGATGAGTTACCTTGGTCAAATCATTGCTCAGATATTTTTTTCCAGAGATTTCCTGTTTTCTCCTCTGAAAAATGAAGGGCCACAACAAGATGATTTTCTTTTGATTATGATTATCTTATGAGAGAGTTTTCAACATTTCCTTATATGTAACACTGATGAGACTTTGTTTAGTTGAAAATGAGCAGTGAGATTCACTCACTAAAGAATTCCAATTCATTTTGTCTGAGGTAGAACTGTATAATGATCTAATCTGGTTTCTTTTGCTTATGGAAGACCTACTGACAAATATAAATCATTCTATAATCAGGAATTTGATTAGTACATACTAGGTCAGAAGAAGGCATGTTTTACATTGGTCAACTTCTAAATCCTAAAACAGAATTGGTTAATACTGACTCATGCTGGTAAAGCAACCAGATTCCTTTGAAATAATTTTTCTCATATATATATAGTAGTTATTAGATTTAAACCCTCCTTGCTTGAACATGAGAATGAACAAGAAGAAATGCTGTCTATATTTCAAGGATTATGTATTAAGAAACTGTTTTAAGCAATGGTTTACAAAACCTTCCAGGCTGACAGACCACTTCAACAGGACAAAAGTCCCCATTAACTCGACCTAATGCTATTGACTTCTATTTGACCCCATTTATTGGATTAATAGGAACTTTAAAATGGAAAGAGACTTCTGGTTAAACATGGATGTTTTACTCTCTACTTTTTTCCAAAACCCCATTGAAATAACAATAATGGAAAAATTATGCATAAACTCACAAGGACAAAGAACAGGAGAGGAAGCAATAGCAGAAGATGGGTAGTAAGTGGTAACATACAGATGAGAGAAAGCTAAAACTAAGCCTAAGGGAAGGAAGCCAATGAGAAATAAGCAAATTCTTGCCACAGAATCCTTTCCAATAAGCTTTTTAGTACTTTACTCTTAAACAAGAAAAAGACAGCAAAGGATTCCCTGGCATTTGAGGAAAGGCTCTAAAAATGAAAAACATCAAAATAAACAGAAAAAAAGGAATAAAGGGAAACAGAGATGACGTGAGGAACAGAAGAAAACTTAAACACCACGAAATCCAACCTTGTAATTTATATCTACTTAGAGAGCAAAGATGATATGGCACCCACGAAACAAGAACAAGAGGCTTTAAATGGGATGGGGCAGGGGAAAGAACAAGCATCCTCAACAAATAAACTACAAGGGGAAAAAAAAAAGAGATATGAAGAAAGTGCTCACAGTTAAAAAGACTTAGAGAAATCAACCAATTGCAAAGTATAGACCTTATATGTATGGGTACTGATTCAAACAAATTGCATAAAGAAAAATGAATTATAACAGTAGGGACAACTAGAAATTTGAACACTGACTGGATATTTACATGTTAATTTTGTAGGTATAATAACAGAATTATATTATTTCTTTTAGGAGTCTTTATCTTTTAGAGATATACACTAAATCATTTATGGAAGGAATTATATAATGCCTGGGATTTGCTTCAAAATATCAAGAGGGGAAGGGGGAGAACATACATGAAAAAAGATTGACCATGAATTGATAAATGCTGAAGCAGAGAGAAGGGTATATGGGGGTTCATTATTTCTTAAATGTTTGACACTTTCCCTAATAAAAAGTTTTAAAAAAATGGAATAATTGGAGCAAGGAAAACCTAGGAAACTAAAAATGATGGCAAAAATAAAAACGTCAATAGAAGCATTGGAAGATGATGAAATTTCCCTGAAAATATTTTTTAAAAAAAGACAAAAATGGAAAATAGGAGAGGAAAAATAAAGAATATTAAGGAACGATCCAGGAGGTCCAACAGATCCAAAGCGTAGCAGTTACAAAATGGAGAATAAATGACAAAAACAAAACAAAACAAAAAACAACTTTCCCAAAACTGAAGTAATGAGTTTCTAGACTGAAAGAGATCATCCCATACTTGGTATGATGAATTTTTAAAAACCCACACTAAAAAATACCACTATATAAATTTTAGAATACCAGGAATAATGAGTAGATTCTAAAGATTTCCAAAGAGGAAAAGCAGCTTACAAACAAAGGACTGGGAATGCGAATGGCAATAATTTCATTATTGCAACATAGGAAACTAGAAGACAATAGAAGTAATGCCTTCAAATACCTGAGGGAGAATTATTTCTGACCTAGAATTTTACACCCAGCCAAATTATAAATTAAGTGGGGGATAAAATAAAGGCACTTTCAAACATGCAAGGTCACAAAAAATTTACCATCCATTCACCCTTTCTGAGTTAGCTACTGTAAGATGTGTTCCACCAAAACTAGAAAGTAAACCGAGAAAATAGTAGATACAGAATTTAGAAAAAGAGGTCAAATACAACAAAGATGTGAAGGAATGTGACTCCTGTGTACTATTTGGTTAAGCTAGGAACAATTTTTATAATGCTATAATAATGAAAACATTACTAGGAAAACATGAAAAGGGAAACTGTGTGTGGGTGGCAGTATTATAGAACTAGATTCTAATCTTCCAAGTTAGGAAGTCAATAGATTATGTCTCCAAATGAAAACAACAGTCAAAAAATTGCAATATAAGAGTGTTGAATATGAAGATAAATGGCAGAAGCAGCAGCTGAAGAGATGAAAGTCATTGTCTCTGGGGTTCAAGAATTGGGATATGCAGGAGGGTGGGTAAAGCACTGCTATCTTGCATAATAATCTGTGCAGATACTATCTCAATAAAAATAAAAATTACATTTAAGAACACATTAAGAAATTATCCAGCAGCCTACAATTCCTGTAAGTCAAATATTTTCACTTTTCTATGTCCCTTCCATAGTCTATATCTATACAATTTACATACTTGCAGTAGCCCAGTTTGTTACAGTTTTTCACTTACATATTTTCATTAAGTTCATTTTTGTAATTATATTTAAAATACTTTATTTTAATAATATCCTATTAAGTGGTATATCAAAATTTTCTAACCATTCCTCTATTTTTCAATGTGCATGTGATTTCTAAATTCTTGCTATTGTAAATAATGCTTCAGTGAGAATTTTCAAACATACAAATTCCTTTTAAGGGTAATTTCCTCAGGTTAATTTAGCAGCAATAACGGCTCTTCATACTTGCTGCAAAACTGCTTTCCAATTTATGCTGCCATCATATGAAATGATAACTCATTATTTTAACATGCATTTGATTTTCAGCAAAACTGAACATTTCCCCAAAGATTATTTTATCTCCTTGTGCAAACTTTATTCTGAAATCCTTTAGATGGAGGATGTAATGTTCTTTCTTATCAACTCCTAACTTCATCATTCTTTTTACATCTATTAGTCAGAATTCTACTGCAAGGAAGAGATTTCCCTTCTCCCCTATTAATTATGAATTAACTCATAGATTCTTATTTTATTTGATGGGTTGTAATTTATCACTATTATTCATTATTGCTCATTATATGCAATGTTTAAATTGTCCCAGTAGGAGCCCTTTAATCAACTCCTTATATCAATATTTTATAATATTTGAGGCAAATATTTTCTTGTTTATACCATTTTTCATTGTATGAAAGGTTAACAATTTTTATATTGTCTATCTGTTTGTAATCTGCTCAGTATCTCTTCACAAATATCCCAGATGTGCCAAGCTGTAAAATTCATTTAGGTTGGAGTTTGTTATGGTATAAGGTTAAAGAGAAAACTCTAAACAAATTGTTTTCCAGGTTGCTCAGGAATATTTTAAACAAAATTTATGAAATCGTTATTTAATTTCCCATTGTTTTGTATACCTGCTTTGTCATATAACACAGCAGGTACTCAATATTTTTGTAACAAATATATTAAGATTTAATATATATTTTGTACTATTTTGTTCCTCTGATTTCTAGGCCTGTATAGAAATCAGAATTATTGCTACTTTAAATAAGCTTTAATACCTGACAGAGCTTGTTTCCTTCTCATTATTCTTCTTTTCCAGAATATTGTGGATTCAGAAATGAAATTCTGAGTCATTTTGTTAAATTTTAAGAAAAAGGCAACTGGTAGCTTGATGATATTGAGCTAATTAGATGGCTAATGGAGTACTGTGATTCTTAACAGTTAGCCTTCTCTAATAGAAATTAGGCACTTATTTCCTTTCCTGATATCTAAGTTTCTCAGAGTTTCCTTTACAAACTATATTGTATATTATACACAACACAGATCCAGTTAAGTACATGAAAACAAATTACTTTTGTTGCTTTAGTGAATGAACTATCTAAGTTCCATCTATGCAGTTTTATAACATGAGTATAAAGTTATAAAAGCAGTGATGGAAAGGTAGGGCACTGAGAATATAATTGAATTCCCTGGGCCTAACAAGAATCAAGTAAGTGGTAATGCTATGGGGGAGGGACTGGATAGAAAAGTAAATATATTCAGGAAGGGAGCAAGAGAATGGAAGCAAAGAATGGTTTTCATAGAGAAAGGTGAGACCTTTTGGTATGATGACAATATCCACAGTGGGTGACTAATAGGGAATAACACCAGAAATTATCAATGATCATTGCAAATATTCCTTCCAGAATATTTTAAAAGCTTTATAAATCACATGTAAAAAAAAAAAAAAAAAAAAAAAAAAAAAAAAACTGAGGCTAGGAATCAATACATAAGTCATTTAGAGGTTATGTGGTAAAGTAAGTGATACTACTAAATAAAAGATTTAAGTATTTTAAAATCTATGTACAATTTCTTCTAAATGACTTTCTACCTATAAGAGCCAAATACTGCCTTAGATTTTTCAAAATCGTAGGCTCAGAATAAAAATTTATTTGGAGACCAGAAGTCAAAATGATAAGGTCTTTTAGAATAAAAGCTATTTTGCATCCAGTAAATCAGTCACTTTTTCAAAACATTACAATAATTGTATTAATTTGAAGATGAATAAAACGCGGTTTTAATCTTCTAAACTTCTACTTGCCTAAAGCCCAAGACGAATTCATAATACTTCTTCTACAACATGTCAACTCCTTTTCTTACTAGCCATGTGATTTCTAGTCCAGTAGGAAAAATTCACTAAAAGTCAGTTTAAATTTAAAGCCAGTGACAGGAATTGATTGAGAATATAGTAAATGGGCCTAGAAGTCACATGAGCTCTACTGAGACTCTTAGTTTGTTTATAAATTCCAATGGCAGCAGTACTTACCTTTCAGTGTGGCCTTCTTCAATACTTTCATGGCATAAAGCTGTCTAGCATCAGAGCCTGAGATTTTTTTAACTAAGAAAACCTGTATTTAAATAAGAGAAAATAAATGTTACAAAGTATCACAAACTATACCTTTGTTAAAATAAGGCCCCTGCTATAAAATAGTTTATTACTGTACAGATTCTGATACATTGTAGATCAAGTATTTTCCTTATAATGCATCAATTATAAATATGAGTTGTAAACAGTGTGTTATAATTTGGGGTGTCAATATAAGTAAATATATTTTTTCATTTTCTTGTTTGCCAATTCCAAAAGAACATGTAATACATTAAGACAGAAAAATCTTTAAACTACCTGTGAAGCAATTAGACAGAGAAAAGCCCAACATATTTAAAGTGTAACATGGGTGGTGATGGCTCTGCTTTTAACAAAACAAAAGTTCTTCTGAGTCTATCAAAATTGCTATTCAGGGGTTCCTCTTGACACAATTTTCTATTGATACAATTATTCACTGATGAAGGGTCTTTTCTGTATATGAAAACTGCAAGTAAATCTCAGTGCTTGGAAGAACAATTTAAAACAATTAAATTGAAGAATCCTATTCAAAAATAGCTAATGTGACAAGTCAGAACCCCACCTCCCACCTTTTTACAATCAAATTAACACCAATACCTAAATATGAAAAACAAAATTCCAAGGTATGTTACTGAGCATCTTGATTTTTCAAATATTTTTGGCTGCTTTCAAAATACAATGTAGGATTTATGCAAAATGAATAAAGCCTGCTGTAAATAATTCACGATCATGGTATAATATGGTTGTGACAGTTAATTCTAGGTGTTGACTTGATTAGATTAAGGAATACTGAGAAACCTGGTAAAGATATCTTTTTAGGTGTGTCCATGAGGGTGTTTCCAGAAGAGATTAGCATGACAGCCTGAGTGGACTGGGTCGGAAAGATCTGCCCTCAATATGGGTATGAACCATCCAATCTGCTGGGGGCCCAGAGAGAACAAAAACAGAGAAAAAAGGTATATCACTCTATCTGCTGGGGCGGGATACACTCTGCTTTCCTGTTTGTGGACATCAGAGCTTGAGATTCTCCAGCTTTTGGGTTCCAGGACTTACACCAATGGCACCACTGGCTTCCCCAGTTCTGATGATTTTGGACTTGGACTGAGGCATGCTACTGGCATCTCAGACTTACACCAAGGACACACCATTGGCTTCCCTGGTTCTGAGGCCTTTGGACTTGGACTAAGCCATGCTACCGGCATCCAGTTTACAGATGGCCTATCATTGGAGTCCTCTTCACAATCATGTGAGCCAATTCCCCTAATAAATCCCCTCTCATATACTTATAAACATATCCTATTGGTTTTGTCTCTCTGGAGAACCCTGACTAACACAGATTTTGGTACCAGGAGTGGTTCTAGAGAAACAGAGTCTTAAAGATGAATTTCTTCAATTAGTTTCAGGGCTTTAGGCCCGATAAAAAAAGCTAACAGCTCAACTTCTAATAATACAGAAAGCACTGGTAGTCCATGGCGTGAACTGTGCAGAGATATGCAGAATAAATCCATTTGATACTCCTGATTCCCACTTGTAAAAGACAAGAGATTCAGTGACATGATACCTTTGAATATTTGTGGAAATCCAATGGATATATATCTGTGTGGGTTTGAACCCCACCTCTGGTACCAATTTTCTGGTTTAGTACATTTCTGTTGCTTTTAACAAAATACCTAGAACTGGATAATTTGTGAGAGAATGAAATTTATTGCTTACTGTTTTGGAGGCTGGGAAGTCCAAAGTCCAGGAAACATCTGGTGAGAGCCTTGTTGGTGGAAAGTGACTTCATTGCAAAGCAGGGTGTCACATGGCAGATGGCAGAAGCAGAGAGAGACACAGAGAAAGAAAGAGAGAGCGAGAAGAGCTCCTCACGTGCTCTCCTTTTAAAGCCCTCAGAACCATGCCCATGACCACCATTAAACCATCAATTTATTACTCCATTTACTAGAGCATGGTCCTCACAACCTAAACATCTCTTCAAGATCCCACCTTTCAATTACCATAATAGGATTTCCCACTCTCTTAACACTGTCACAATGAGGGTTAAGTTTCTAATACATGGACTTTGGGGAACACAATTCAATCTCCAGCATTCCTCCATAGAAACCCCAGAACTGTGAAGCTAGCAGTGTGCAATGCCAGCCTATGAGAGCTAAAGCATGGCCTGAAACCAGGAAAGCCATAGGAGCAGAGCTGCCTAAGGATGTGGGGACCCAACCCCTGCAGAGGATGTCAAACATGGAATCAAGGTACATGATTCGTCAGCTGTAAGATTTGACGCTTGCCCTGCTGGGTTTTGGACTTGCTTAGGACCTGTTATAACTTTCTTTTGGCCTGTTTCTGCCATTTGGAATGGGAATGTGTACCCTATGTTTGTCCCACCACTGTATCTTAGAAGTAGACAACTTGTATTGATTTCACAGATGGGACCCTTGAGACTTTGGAATTTTGAGCTGAAACAAATTAAGGCTTAGTGGATGGAATGAATGTATTTACCTGTGAAGACATGAACTTTAGGGGCCCCGGTAGAATGCTGTGGATTGAATTGTGTCCCCCAAAGTCCATGTATTAGAAACTTAACCACTACTGTGACAGTGTTAAGAGGGTGGGAAATCCTATTATGGTAACTGAAAGGTGGGACCTTGAAGAGCTGATTAGGCTTTAGGGGCCCCGGTAGAATGCTGTGGATTGAATTGTGTCCCCCAAAGTCCATGTATTAGAAACTTAACCACTACTGTGACAGTGTTAAGAGGGTGGGAAATCCTATTATGGTAACTGAAAGGTGGGACCTTGAAGAGCTGATTAGGTTGTGAGGACCATGCCCTAGTAAATGGATTAATAAGTTGATGGTTTAATGGTGGTCATGGGCATGGTTCTGAGGGCTTTAAAAGGAGAGCACATGAGGAACTTGCTCTCTCTCTCTCTGCTTCTGCCATCTGCCATGTGACACCCTGCTTTGCCATGAAGAGTCACTATCTACCAACAAGGCTCTCACCAGATGTGTTGCCTGGACTTTGTATTTCCCAGTCTCCAAAACTGTAAGCAATGAATTTCATTCTCTTACAAATGACCCATTTCCAGGTATTTTGTTATAAGCAACAGAAACGGACTAAAACAATGGCTAATACAAGACTATCAGTAAGTCCCTTTTTCTCATTTTGACTACTAGGCTCATAATCTTTTCCATCAAACCTTTAAACAAACCTGCTAAATGGATGTGAATTTCAACTTTTTCCCTACCTATTCTTTCATAGGAATGTTCTTGAGCTGCCACAGGTGGGAAGAAGAGAAGCAATTACAACCAAGAACTAACTAGGGTCATCTCTCAATTATCTGAATTAGCATGCCAGGCTATTACCACAAAATTGTGAAAAATAATCCATTCAACTGATTTTAGGGCAAGGCAGAGATTCTCACTTACATTGTGCCAATGCAATGGGCAATCACCCCAAATCAAGTGAAGAGCACCACAACTTGCATAGAAACTCTGATGCAGGGTATGTTGCTCTCCTATAATCACTCCTTCCCCTCTCCACCATGCCCCACCCTTTAGCTCCTTTCTGCCAGTTAGCAGGGAGCCAACCTAGGGAGAGAAAAACATTCTTAATTGGGGTGGTTCTAAGGTGGAATTATGTTCAAATGTTAAAGGTAATCAGATTTTGTTAATATTTTTGAACAGAAATAAATCCTCATGAGGTAGAGATAATTAAGATTTATTTGATTTATTAATCAAGCTTCTTTATTCCATTTTACAAGAAAAATTCTCCTTGTGGATTCCAAATTTTCTTCAACTCTTCTTTGAAAGCACCTTCTTAACACTTTGCAGCACTTCTTAGTTTGCAAAGCACTTTCACAAGCATTTGTAATAGATGATTGTGACAATTTTGGGAGGCAGGCCTACTAAGCAAAGCCTATTTTATAGCTGCCCAAGCTAGGAGTTAGAGAGGTTAAATAATTAGCCCAGTGTCATAGTGGAGGTATTGAGACAATATCCAGGTTAGCCACCCAGTCCTTAGCTTCTGTTCAGGGGGATCTTCATCTGGTTCCTGTGGCTGGTAACCAGCCAAGCCCAGCAGGAGCAGCAGGAGTCCCAGCTGCCATCAGACTTTCCTCCACCAGAGCATTTTTGACCTTTCTCACTCCCCCATGAAGCTATTCTAGGCTCTGACAGGTCATCCCTGTTTCCTTGGCTTATATTAGCCTTTTAGGATGAGTAAGAAAGGAGATGCCCTATTTTTAGTGTTTGTTATTTATAGTAAGGTATTTAAGTTACTTTTAAAAAAATAAAGGGAGAAGCATGATAATTCCTAGGAACTTAAATATTGTGTTCTCTGAAAATCTAATATATAAAAATAAACTCGTCTATTTGGGTTTGTTGAGTGGCATGATAATACAATTTAATACCAGATATTATGTGCTTGACCTTACATCATTTAATTCTCACTACTACTCTGTGGGGTCAGGACTATTACACACTCATTAATTCTTTCCAAAATGATATGCTAGGCACTATGCTACTGGTTCAATGCAGAAACATGGTACAAGGCATGGCTTCTGCACTCACAGAACAGAGACAGCCAATAAACAAATAATTGTACAAATGAAAAACAGCAATTGGGGTAAGTTGAAAATGAGGTATATAATGTTCTGAGAGGGTATAACAAGGAAATGTGATCTGGGCAGGATGGCCGGGAGGCTTCTCTGAGACCACAGGTACAAAAAGAGCTAACCAGCTGTGGAATGGATGGGGGCAGGGCAGAGTGTTTCAGGCAGAGGAAATACGAAGTGGAAAGGCTTTCTAGTGGGATGGGGCCTGGCATGTTTAAGGACCAAAAAGGAAGGCCAATGTGGCCAGAACACAGACAGTGGAAAGTATATAAACTGATGTTGGAGAGGTAGCTAGGGGCCAGATTGAGGGGCTTTTCAGCCATCTTAAGAATTTGTCCTTACTATAAAAGCAAAGAGAGGCTACTGAAGGGCTAAGGGGCTAGAATATAAGATTAGCTCATGCTGGCTATAACGTAAATAATGGATTGAGGCAACAATAAATTTGGAAAGACTCAGAAGACTCTGTCAATAGACCAGGGAGAAAGGGTGGTAACATATTCTGGAGTGGTGGCAGTGGAGGAGAAGACAGGCACGATTTAAGAAATCTTTACCAGGGCCGGCCCGGTGGCGCAATGGAGAGTGCGCCGCTTGGGAGTGTGGTGGCGCTCCCGCCGAGGGTTCGGATCCCATGTGGAGACTGGCTCCCACTCACTGGCTGAGCGTGGTGCGGGCACAACACCGAGGGTTGCGATCCCGTTGCCGGTCCCCGGTACGGGCGCGACACTGAGGGTTGCGATCCCATTACCGGTCAGTAAAAAAAGACAAAAAGGAAAAAAAAAAAAGAAATCTTTACTGAATCAAGAGGACCTGGTGACAGATCAGACCGGCTGGAGGTAGGGGTGGGGAGGACTAGAAAGATATGGCAAGAATGCCTCCCAAGTTTCTGGTTTACTTAACTGGATGCCATTCATAGTGACAGAAAATAGGTTGACAATGGGTTTGGTCTTAGACATGTTGAGTTTAAAGTGCCTTTGAGATTTGCAAATGCAAAAAAAGTAAGCAGCTGTACATAAGAGTTCAGAGCTCTGAGAAGCAACTGATATTGGAGCTATAAATCTGTTACGTCAGCTGTATGTGAGTTACAATTAAGATACTGGGCATGAGAAAATAATTAGTAGGGAGGATAGGAGGATATAACAGCCTAGAATTGAGTCTTGAGGACCTTCACTATTTAATGACCGGCTAGAAGAGGAAAATGGGTCTCCAAGAGGTTAAGTAACTTGCTCAAGCACATACAATGAGTAAGCGGAAGAAAAAAAAAAATTGAATCCAAGTCTGACTGACCTAGAGCCCAAACTTGCAACCATTATGCTCCGCTGGCTACTTAGTTTATATTTGGATTAAAAGCATCTTTGGGGTTTGAAGGAGGTTAACAACTGTAACAAATTACCTACGTTAGCCAAGAATTGCTAAGCAGTCCCACTAAAAACAGAAGAGAGCTAAACTGGTGCTGTTTTGAAGTTTGCAAAGCATGATATCTTCAAATGTTTCCTTACAGAGAAATGGTAAGGAATCACTGTGCTGTAAAAATTGAATGTAATTTCAGAATTTTCCTCTTGCTGAGAAATGGTCTAGAGAGATGAAGTAGTAGCAATTTTAATGCTGTACTTCTTAAAATGGAGTACAGAAAGCACCCCTGAGAGGTGCAGCAGGAGGACACGGACTACTTGAAGAAAACTGATAAAGATGTTGCATCTTCTGGAGCAATTTTACTTGGTAGCTTTGGGAAACATTTTTTGATATTAAAAAAACACGGATGTTATTGAATAGAATGCAACCATTGCATTTATTTTAAAGACAAGCCATAAATCCAAAACATTTCATACTTGCAGTGGTAACCTTCAACCCTATTTCCTTGGGAGGACTCACTTTATGCTGGTATTAGGGTACACTGGAAGGAAGGCTGAGATGCAGTCATAAAGTATTGCAAGATCACCTTCCAACCCCACATAAGGACTCAAAAAGAGGCCAGTGTATCAAGGAAATATCTTGTGATTTTTAATCATTCAAAAAGCACAACTAGAGAAGTTGTGTGGTCTTGAAGATAAAATGAGTATGAAGTGAATACTGCCAAATTACTACAGTATCCAATGTACTTTTGAATGATTTTATTCATTTGCCTATACTTACTGACAGTGAGAAATGCAAAAACACAGAAAACACTGCTGGTAGGGAGACTGGTAGCAGCTCATAAAAATATTTTCATTTCCCCGTGTGTATGAAATATACGTGAATTTCAAAAAACAGCTTTTACAAAACCATATACTCATGACTTACCTTTCCAAATGATCCCTGCCCTAAAACTTTTAAAAGTTCAAACTGGGAAGGATCTGCCTTTTCATGTCCTTCCTTTACATGGTGTGTGATTGCAATTTCTTTGATACTGCCTTCTTCCTGTTAAGGTAAATATAAGGGGAGAAAACAGAGTTAGAACTTTCTCCTGCTAGAAATCAATATTAGATTTAGAAATATTAATTTAGTGCATCATATTAGAAATCCTCAAATTAATATACAAAAACCATTCTTTACTGACCCACCAAGTGAATAAAAAGCAAATATACTTTCAAGTTAAATGTCAGACATAGAATTATACCAGCCTACTTCATAGGCTAATTTAACTTCTACATGACATTAGCACTAAGTATTTCCAAGTCTTAATTCTCCCTACTGGAGATAATTAGAATAAATTGTTTTACTGGGGAGGTGGGAAGAGGGTGTAAAGAAGTCTGAAAATAACACATCAGAGTTACTTGCTATTTTCTGGCATGTGGCTGTCCTAGGCAGAACCAATGCTATATATTTTTAAAAACTGGTTTTTTGGAGAGAGGGGTTGAAAAATATTCTAGGGTAAACATGGAGATTTCTACCCTCAATATGGCTGGTTAAGTCAGTACACTGAAGTTTTATCTGTTTGAAATATTTAAATTATTTTCTGTTTCTACAATAACCAGGGATCTGAGAGGGGAGAAAGGAATAACTCTAAAGCACAAAATCAGAAAAGAAGTAACAACAGGATGGAGGACTAGACATGGGAATAAATGACTATTCAGCATGATGAACAGTGAAAGGTCTCTGAAGGATTTTTTTTTTTTTTTTGGTGGCTGGCATGTACAAGGACCTGAACCCTTGACCTTGGTTGTGTTATCAGCACCATGCTCTCCCAAGTGAGCTAACCAAAGAAAATAATTTTTTTATTGAAAAATAATTTATTATACATATTTGTGGGGTACAGAGTTGAATATCAATACCTATACACAATATGTGATGATCAAATCAGGATAATTAGCATATTCATCCTTACAAAACGTAATCATTCTTTATAATCCTTCACCAATTTCTCACTAGCCCCCCTCTCCCCTCCCACCTCTATTAACCACAGTTTTGTTCTCTCCCTTTGAAAGTTCAACATATTATTGTGATTGCTGTATCTTTCATTTTTATTTATTTGTTTGTTTTTTAGCTCCCACTTATGAGCGAGGATGTGTGGCTGGCTCTTTCTGTGCCTGGCTTATTCACTTAACATAATTTTCTCCAAGCTCATCCCCAAAGAAAAGAAATTTTAAGGACAGTGGACACTTCAGTATATCTAAGGGAAGGTGTCAGAACAGAGAAAATATATGTAAGTGTACATAGGATTTCAATTCCTTATTTAAGTTGAGATCAGCAGATTAAGTCAATCTTATTTATGTTATAGCCAAAAACCATAACAATAAAACAAAACCTAACAAAAGCAGAAACATAAGCCTGTCAACTAAAGACTACCATTTCTATTTTGCTGACAATAATGTTATTTTTTTCTAGGTGCACAAATACAATTAGTAGAATCTAAATGTGTTACACAAACATAAATAATGCATTTTTTATTACTATCATATTCCATACAAACATTTGAGCTCAATTAACATTTTCTGAGATATACTTAGAATGTTGACAATATAAGGAATTACAAAGATTTACCAAAAATGTATACCAGAATAACCTTATGTGGTAGCTTTTAAAAATTAGTATAAGGAAAAACAAAAAACAAAAAAACAAAAAAACTCCCAGAAGGGGATAAAAGGGAATCCAGGCCCACCATTTTACTTTCTAAGACAGAAGCTTTAGTTTGTAAGTTATCCTACTACTTAGATAGCTTAATCATTTTGGACTCTCTTGGAACTTTGGCAACAATAGTGAGACAATCTCCTAATCTTGGTTTAGTCCTTTATTTTGTAGTTTCACTGCACTGTCTCTTTTAATTCTCATAACTATTGTGTGCAGTAGATATTAGGAACCAAGCATTAGCTGACTCTAAGATGCTACCCTCTTCCTGGGCACCCTTTTTTCCAAATGAGACCAAGGTACGAGGGTTTCAGAGTAAGAGATGTTAGTAGCTACAATAGGAAAGGCAGGAAGCAAATTACCAAATTCTTTTAAAAAACCTTTCAAAGGACAATGTATGCATGGGATTGATTAAGATTTAGATTGAAATGCAGCAAATACTTATTAAGCACTTTCCACATATCAAACCTGTGTTAGGTGCTTTTTCACCTTTTATCTTATATTTACGCTTTATAACAAATCTTTGACATGAAGGCTTTGAAAATGAAGCCATATTTAACATCAGAGAGGTCTGACGATAACACAATGGAGTAAACCCCATAACAAGCACAAACATTTCAAAATTCTCTACATACTCCCTCCCATTCACCTCTAGAAATTTGACAGATCTTTTAAAGGCAAAGTGGTTTTAATACTCTACAGTCTAAAGTTTAAAGAGATTGAATGAAGGCTAAAGATAATAAGCCAGTAAGTGCTAGACTTAGGGCTCAACTGTAGGTCTTCCGACTTCTAAAACAAAGTTCTTACCATTAAACCACACTGAGATTGTCAGAGGTTCTCGGTGATTTTCCACCCAAGATCAATGACAGGAACCTACAGACTTATGCTACTGGTCTTTGTAATTGGTCTATATCTCTAAGGTCAGTTAGCTCAGCTGATTAGAGCAATGGTCTTTGAACTTTTTGGTAGCATATCCTTAGCAGTAAAAAAACAACAAAAAAAATTAGCACATATCTAATATTTATATGCTTATTGGTTTATAAAGAAATTCTCCTCTTTCTTTTCTATACCCCAAAGTGTTGTCACATTGCACTTTGAAGACTAATGGATTACAAACTTGAACTCATGAGGCCAAGTTCATGGGTTGGATTCTACCATGTTCCAGTTAGCCTCCTATAGAAAAAAACTGTCCAAGAGTCTAACTGGAATCTAGCAGCCATTTATGCCTTTAAATTATGAGGCCATGAAGAACTATGCTCTGTAATGTTCTGTATGTTTTACCATTTTTCTCTCTAGGTTAAGTGGGATGTGATTTACATCAGGTTATAATATTTCTTCACCTTATATTTTATAGTGAATACCTACTACAATTGTCTGTCACAAACAAAGACGCAACACAGCCAGGGAAGAACAATCACTGAATTAAAAACATTTCGCACTTTGTAGGAGGCATATAGGATCAAGCCTTACTCTTACACAGTGTGAGCTATAATCAGGCCATGGATCTCAAAATAAACAGTGATTACTATTCTCATCTTTGTTGACTGCCCTTCCTTTCCTCCCATGTCAAATAGGTTACTAAAAAATGTAGCACTCTCGGGCCGAGCCCGTGGCGCACTCGGGAGAGTGTGGTGCTGGGAGCGCAGCAGCGCTCCCACCGCGGGTTCGGATACTATATAGGGATGACCTGTGAGCTCACAGCGCTCACTGGCTGAGCGCGGTGCGGCCAGTCTCAAAAAGGACAAAAAAAAAAAAAAAAGTAGTCTCCCTTTGATCCCTTCATTCAATAAACATATACTGAAACACCTACTATGTATCAAACATGGGACTGGGAATACCTTTCATTCTTTCTTTTTCTATTTCTAATGGTATCATCCAGGTACAAGGCCTTCCTTACTTTTTGTGTAGAAATTAGCTTGTTTACTCATAATAGCCCTTTCTGCCTGTGTCCACTCCAATTCATCTCGATAAATGCATTTTCTGAAAGTACACATCTCCAGTCAAAGGACCAGGCAGCTCAACACTAGTCCAAGTTTTCCCAAATTAAATGCACTGCTTCACCTTGGCATCTGAGGCCCTCAATTGTCCTTTCTGGTATCATCTCCCCAAATTCCCTTACACATAGCTTTCTGCCAACCTGGGTTATTTCCTGTTCCCTAAACTTTCTGTTTTTAAAATCAAAGTAATACAGGCACATGGGTAACAAGTCAAATAGAAGCTGAATAACTTATGATGAAATGCAAGTCTCTCTTCACCTCCATGCCTAGACTTTAAAAAAATTAGTTCTGCATTTACTTTCATAATTTTTAAATTTATTAACCATAAGACAATGCCTACTGACTTAAAAGTAAGAAAGATGAGAGGCTCATTTATATTATTCCACTTCCTTCCATCATCTTCCTCCCCACTGTTTGGTAATTATACTTGTATTGCTTTTACATAAATCTTTCATATTTTCTCTCAGTTTTTCTTTTTCTTTTTTTAAAATTGGGTCTTGGAAGGAGATCTCTCAGTTTTGGATAGAATCCTAACTCCTCACTTTGTAAAATGAGGCTAACAGTGTCCCTAATTCTCTCAAACTTCCCCCCACCTGCTGCTAGCTACAGTTTTAAATTTTTACTATTAAGGTTATTAATTTTAAGAAAATTAACATTGTCTCCTGCAACCACAACCAAATCCTCCATGCTCTCTCCATAGCCTGATTCTAAAGCTCAAGGCCTATACAACAGCATCCACATTATCACAACAATATATTGTTCAAACACAGGCTGGGTAGTATGCTAAATTTCCTTTTATATGGGCCCATAACAATATTCCCAGGCCAATCCAAAGGGACTTCAAAAAAGCTATAACACTTCATCAAATGCTTAAATTCATAATACATTTTACTTTGATTCCTATTTGGACCACAAATTTCTTATGCAGCTTCTATTTTTCCTGTTTCTAACAGCACCCCTCCCCCCATTCTTGGGGGGAAAAAGTTAATTTTAATCATTATTCTTAATCTTTTCTTAGCTCTTCACCATACTTTCCATTTTTCCAAGAGCCCTTTTCTATCCTGGCAACCTCTCTTACCTCCCCATCCCCCCACCCAAGCATTGGGACTGGTGGTTCTCTAGACTTGCTGCACAGCTCTCATCTCAGGATAGCTCCACAGTGCTTTTCCGGTTGAACCCACTATTTTCTCTTGCCTGTGTCTCTCTCTTTCTTAGATTATCCCCTTGAAACTTCCCAAGAAAGGTGGCATGGAAGAAAACTTTCTGAATCTCACACCTGTAAATATCTTTATTCTGTCTTCACATTTGTATAGTCTGGTTTGGTACCAAATTTTGGAATAGAAATAATCTTGTCTCAGAACCTTGACACCATTGGTCTGTTGCCTTCTAACATCCAGTGCTGCCAAGGGCATGGGTGATGCTGGCCTGGTCACACTTTTCGGTAGGTGATGTGGTTTTCCTTTTTGGAAGCTTTAAGGATTTTTTCCTCTGTTCTCTGTATTTCTGAAATTCCACACTAGTGAGATAAATATGTCTTCTTTCCTTCAGAATGTTAGATACTTGGTGAACCTTTATAATCTAAAGACCCGAATTCTCTATCTCTGTGGGGTATTCTAACATTTCTTTGATAATTTCCTTCTATTCATTTTTCAGGGCTTTTCTTTTTGCAGTTCTTCTACTAGCTGAATATTGTATGTCCAGAATTGAATCTTTTACATCACTTATTATTTTTCTCCTATTTTCTGCCTCCATTTTCTGAGAGACTTCTCTGACTTCATCTTCCCACCCTCCTACTGAGCTTTTTATTCTGGCAAATATTACTTTAAAATAAATTTTCAAATGCTCCTTTTCTTAGCATTTCTTTTCTTTTTTGAAAGAGCATCTTCCTTCATTCCCTATCCCCCCACCCCCCACACACAAATTGATGGAATCATTCCAAACCTCTTTGAGGATATGAACTAGAATTTAAAACTTTTTCTAAATTGGGGCTCACAGAGTACAGAAAATTTTTTTGAGGGTGGAGAGAAAAGACCAATGCCTGTGGCAAGTTTGACAATGGCCCGAGTTCCTAAAACTTGCCACTGTTTTATCCTGAACGCGTTTTTCTGTTCCAAGTTTAAATTTTATCAGACCTAAATTTTTACTAATCACATCAGCAGACTATCTTCTACTTCTATATATATATGCATAGATACAGTAGTATAATAGGCAAAATAACATTGGTCGTTATCTCAATGCTCAAATTGTGCTTTATGTCACAACATGGGACCGTGAGTATTTCAGAAGTGAATCTGAAATTCAACTAGGACATAATACTGAGGCTTGGGTAATCTTGAACAACAGGTAGGAAAGCAACAATGTGCTCTTCTAGCTCATACATGGAATCCAATGAGATGGATGCAGAGAGGAATTATCAAATTTCTGGAGGCACCAATAAGCCAAGAACAGGCTGACATGCATGTGACAAACATATCTTATGTCACTAAAATCAATCTGTCACATGAAAACATAAACCTACAATTTGACAGTTTGCAAAATTGTTTTTGCTTATAAGTACATGGTGAAGCAGCTATAATTTTACAGAAAAAGATTTTTGCCAGTAAAGTGGAACATAGATGTAAGTTATATACATTATAATTATTCTCTGAGGCTCGCATATTTTTGCATTCTCTAGCACAAATATATTTTAAATGATACATGGATACCTGCCCATTCATACCACAAAAAAACTTACTTTGTGCATTTAAAAAATAGTTATAAGGGCTGAGCTGTGGCGCACTCGGGAGAGTGTGGCGCTGGGAGCGCAGTAGCGCTCCCGCTGCGGGTTCGGATCCTATATAGGGATGACCAGTGCGCTCACAGCGCTCACTGGCTGAGCGCGGTGCAGCTGGTCTCAAAAAGGGCAAAAAAAAAAAGTTATAATAATTCCATATTATTATATTTACAAAGCCTATGTTTATTTCATAAGCAAAGGTCTGACTGTAGGCAAAATGCTGAGGTTGGTAGTGGATCTACATCACACCTGGTATCATTCCTCTATGCTTCGATTCCTTTCAGACTTTTGCCACCCCAGCCTAGGTGTTCAATACCCTATGGACAGAATTCACTCATTCCTTCATCCAATTATACATCCATTTAAACATGTATTTTTAAGCACCTAATACATGCTAGGCACTCTACTAGGTGCCTGAAACATAAAGTCAAGTAGGCCAAGATCTGTGCCTTTTTGGGGAAAGAGCAGATAATAATAATAGGTAAGTCAGTGTTAGAACATGATAAATACTATGGAAAAAAGATATTGAGTTGGATAAGGGGGATCAGAATAGCAGAAATGGAAAGGGGGGTTTGAAATTTTCAATAATGGAGTCAGGTCAGGCTTTATTATGAAGGTGCTGCTGTAGCAAAATCCTGAAGGAGGTGAGGGAGTCATCCACCTGGGAGAAGAGCATTCCAGGCAGGGGGACAAGCCAGTACAAAGGCCAGCATGGGAGCACACCTGGAGAACAGTGTTTGGATTAGAGAATGAAATAGAGGAAGAGAAGAACAGAAGAACGAGGTTAGAGAGGGAACTAAAATTCAGGCTCTCCTGCTTTTGCTTCTTCCTAATTGCCTGGTCCCAATGAAAATGTTTATGACCCATGATATATTCCATTAACACCATTCCCTTTTGTTAGAAGACAGTTCAAATCATGGGCCAGGTACTGTGCTAGGTGTTAGAGATACCAAGATAAAGAAGAGGGCTTTCCCTCTAGGAATTTACCTATTAACCTGGGTTTCAAAGACTTATAATTAGATAAATACCTGTTAAGATATGACTTTTGATAGATAAATAGGTAAAATAAAGTCAGTTCAGTTAAAAAAAACCCCCAGAAATTCTGTAGAATATCACTTTAGACAACACAGAAAAATGGCAGAAAAAATGCATAGACGGGTAGATCTTTTGGTATTCTTCCAGTCACACAGATAGCCACCCAGGTTGTTTTCCTAGGACCAACAAAAAGTCCTTAGGTTCATTCATTTTTTAAATTTTATTTAATTTTAATTTTATTTTTGGTTCATTCTTGAATGGTCTTTAAGGTTCACCTTTTAGTGGGGGAAAAATTAATGCTTCCTTTTCAAGTTGTGAGAGAAAAATACAATTTTGATCCTAGAGTGTAAAAAGGATTAAAGAAAAGGAACTGAAATTAATGCTGTCTATTTGAGTTATGGAAATCCTAATATTGTAACATGATAACATTAAGAAAACAAACTGGGTGATATTAACTGATTTTAAAGAATGATTCAACAGCTGGCATTATGCCCTGCCTTGTATACATAATTTCCTTTTTCCTCCCCCTCCCTTGAGTCAGGAAGTGTGTTCTTGAGGCATTTGTATTTTCTAAATTGTTTGGAATGCCAGAAAATATTGAAGCTTTAGTAAAATATTTAAATGTTCTTTGGCAAAAGTCAATAAATAAGTATTTTCTAATCATAGGATGTGTAACCATTTTTTGGTGTAACATAAAAATGACCTTACAAATGAAAAATGCATACTTCACCTTAAATGTAATTCTAAATTAAAGTAACTAAAGTATCATTCCCTTCATAGGTACCTACAGTTCTATAATACACAGTTTTTTATTCAAAAAGATATATTAACTTTTTTTTTTTTTAAGATGATCAAGATAGATAAAAATTATTTGGCTGTGACACAAAATTAGGCTGGTTATTCAGGCCATGGTAAGAAACCACATTTTAATTTACTCTAGATTACAATTTGACCAAATTAAATTTATTCCACTTGCTAATGGAATGATAAATATGCTCAGCATTTTTCATTTAACCAAATTCTTTAAGGTTGTGTTATATGCTAGCTTCTCATATCTATGTTTGAGAAAACTGCCAGACTAATACTCTCAATCACTGCTGCAAAGAGCAGAGTTTTCTCTCAATCGGGAATCCCAATCAGCAAATTTAATTCTCTTTAAATAGCAGCAGGATAGCACAATTCTCATGGCAAAACATCAAGTTGATTTTGGCAGGATTTTAGATTAAATATAATACAAATTATCATCCACTAAACCCATTTTAACGAAGTAATTCTTTGAAAATTGTGGCTACTCTAAGTCAGATAAAACTCTTTGCATAAAGTTACTTAAATATAGACTTGCTTAAAAACTTTCACGTTTTTACAGGAACCAATTTCAACAGAAATCTGATTTTAAGTTCTTGGCTGCTTAAAATAACACACTCTCCTACCCGTCAAAATATTGCTTACATTATACTAATCTAAATATTAATGTGTTGGCAATTCTGTTCATGCCTGTTTTAATATTGAGAGTAAAAGTCACTCGTTTTATTATATAAAATTACAAATACTAGCAAGATAAAAATTAATTTAGCACTAAAAAGTCAATGAAAAAGTAAGTTGACAAAATACAGAACTGAAATGTATAATACACAGAATTGACTTTTACTAAATAGAAATATTATCCTTTAAAAGTTATCAAAACTAGTTTTGAGTTCTGAAAAGCTTCTTGAAAGAACTTATAAGCTGGAACAACTACTTAATTAGTATAATTATAGTTAGCTCCAGCTAAAACATTTTATTCTTTAAAAGAAGAACAGAGCTTACCTGTATAGAGCGAACACGAAAAGACAAAAATTTAAACATGGCTACGAAACCATGATGGTGATAAAGGAATTTCTGACGGTAAAACTTAAGTTAGAAAGGGAAGGCCAAGCCCCTGCAAAGTTTTCTCCTACCAGCTGTTCCGGCAATTAGAAAATTTCCTGTCAGGCGGGTCTTGAAAATGCTAGAAAAAGAGGCCGGACAATTTTCCTGTGGTAAAAGAAAAGAGAAACCTGCCTACAGGAGTACTAATGTAGTTGATAGGTAGGGAGGCCTGAACAGGAAACCAAAACAGATTTGCTGATAACCAAATACTGCTGAAATGTTTTCTTCTGGTTCCCAGCAATCCATACAATTGTCATAACTAGTGAAATGAACATTATTATTATTTTAGAATTCTGAGAAATGCCAGTATTTCTTAACTATATCACCCTTCAAAGCAACTGAAAGTAGTCACCACTGTTAAAAGTCAGTGATGCACATGTGGAATTCTACCCTTTGTAATGTTTATACACATACTCAAGACATGGTCTCGAGACAATTTTAATGTTATATAGAGACATGTTATGAGAGTTTCCTGTCAGTGAGGAAGAGTTTCATCACTATGGGCAGAAAATGAGGACCACATGCAAGAAACTTTTTTATTGTGATGTAAGGACAAATTCTTTCCATCTTAAATGAAAGTATATTAAGTTTAAATTTACACTGGTTATAAACATCAATTATCAACCAGTCTAAACACTTTGAGGTCCATAGCTAAAACTCACATTCCTAGTTGATAAAATCTAAATTAAAAAAAAATTCTAATAGCTGGGTTATTAGCGAATAGAAACACTTAAGCCAACTTGGAAAAGAAAGAGGGGTCAAGTTACCGTACAATCCCTTACTCCATTTCACCCTCCAATACCTTATAAAAGTTCTAAGGTATTTTTGCTTTGTAAAATATTTTTTTTAAGTATGCCAGTATTCAGAACATAATCATAGTAACAGTGGCACTTAAAAAAAAACAACCAAAGGGGACCGGCCCGTGGCTCACTCGGGAGAGTGTGGTGCTGATAACACCACGGCCACGGGTTCGGATCTCATATAGGGATGGCCGGTTAGCTCACTTGGGAGAGCATGGTGCTGACAGCACCAAGTCAAGGGTTAAGATCCTCTTATCCCCTTACCAGTCATCTTTAAACAAACAAACAAACAAACAAACAAAAAAAACCCCCCAAAGGACAGCAGCCTCAAAAGATGTGGGAAAAAGTTCTACCTCATGTGCATTTAATCTATGTGGAACCAACAAAAACCTTACGTGTTAATTTACATAGCCTATAAGAATTTAGTAAAATCACTGAAATTTTAAAGCCTGAAGAGAATCTAGTAAACACCAGAAACAATCAGCTCAATTTCTACATAAAGAAACTATGGTCAGGTAGGCACATACTCATATTTGGTAATGGAGCTATCTATAATGGGAGCTCAGTTCAGTACTCATTTATTGAACAAATATTAGAACACCCATTATGTACTACAGGCAATAACTATATAAAAAGCCAGGGCTCTTCCTGCTATATCAAATTTTTATGGCAATGTTCTATAAATGACCTAATGGAAGTTGAAGAATAACTAAAACAATTGCTCAATCAAAAACAAAAATTATCCCACACAACCAAATACATTAGAAACAATGGGGACCCAAATAAATATCCAAGGTAGATCTTCGAATTCTGCCTGGAAAATTGTGCACTTCTTTTTTTTTTCTTCCAAATTTTACTTTATTTTGTCAATATACAATGTGGTTGACTATTGTGGACAATTACCGAAACCTCCCTTTGTCCCCTCTCCCCCCTCCCTCCCAACAATGTCCTTTCTGTATGCTTGTTGTATCAACTTCGAAGAATTGTAATTGTTATGTCTTCTTCCCTCTCCCACCCCACCCCAGTTTTATGTGTATTTATTTATTTATTTTTAGCTCCCACAAATAAGTGAGAACATGTGGTATTTCTCTTTCTGTGCCTGACTTGTTTCACTTAATATAATTCTCTCAAGGTCCATCCATGTCATTGCAAATGGCAGTATTTCATTCTCTTTTATAGCTGAGTAGTATTCCATTGTGTAGATACACCACATTTTCCGTATCCACTCATCCAATGATGGACATTTGGGCTGGTTCCAACTCTTAGCTATTGTAAAGAGTGCTGCAATGAACATTGGGGAACAGGTATACCTTTGTCTTGATGATTTCCATTCCTCTGGGTATATTCCCAGCAGTGGGATAGCTGGGTCATATGGTAAATCTATCTGCAATTGTTTGAGGAAACTCCATACCATTTTCCATAGAGGCTGCACCATTTTGCAGTACCACCAGCAATGTATGAGAGTTCCTTTTTCTCTGCAACCTTGCCACCATTTATCATTCACAGTCTTTTGGATATTAGCCATCCTATCGGGGTGAGATAGTATCTCAGTGTGGTTTTAATTTGCATTTCCCGAATGCTGAGTGATGTTGAGCATTTTTTCATATGTCTGTTGGCCTTTCGTATATCTTCCTTTGAGAAATGCCTATTTAGCTCTTTTGCCCGTTTTTTAATTGGGTTGCTTGTTTTTTTCTTGTAAAGTTGTTTCGGATCCTTGTGTATTCTGGATATTAATCCTTTGTCAGATGTATATGTTGCAAATATTTTCTCCAACTCTGTTGGTTGTCTATTAATTCTGATAATTGTTTCTTTTGCTGTGCAGGAGCTTTTTAGTTTGTTTATTTGTTTATTTTTCCTTCGGCTGCCTGTGCTTTTGGGGTCATATTCATGAAGTCTGTGTCCAGTCCTACTTCCTGAAGTGTTTCTCCTGTTTTCTTTAAGAAGTTTTATTGCTTCAGGGTGTATATTTAATTCTTTAATCCATTTTGAGTTCTTTTTAGTATATGGTGAGAGGTATGGGCCTAGTTTCATTCTCCTGCATACGTATATCCACTTATCCCAGCACCATTTGCTGAAGAGGCAGTCTCTTCCACAGTGTATAGGCTTGGTGTCAAAGATCAGATGGCAGTAGGTGTGTGGGTTGATTTCTGGATTCTCTATTCTATTCCATTGATCAGTGTCTGTTTTTATGCCAGCACCATGCTGTTTTGGTTATTATAGCTTTGTAGTATAGTTTAAAGTCAGGTAGTGTTACACCTCCAGCTTTATTTTTTTTTGCTCAGAATTC
>NW_007726992.1:245122-246877 GCF_000696425.1 Galeopterus variegatus | reverse complement strand
TTGGGATATTTGCCTCTGTTTCAATCTTTTGGAATAGTTTGTAAAGAATTGGTGTCAATTCTTCTTTGAACGTTTGGTAAAATTCTGCTGTGAATCCATCTGGTTCTGGGCTTTTCTTTGTTGGGAGCCTTCTGATAACAGCTTCAATTCCTTTATTGTTATTAGTCTGTTCAGATTTTCTACATCTTCTTGGCTCAGTTTTGGTAGTTTGTGTGTGTCCAGAAATTTATCCATTTACTCCAAATTTTCAAATTTGTTGGCATATAGTTGTTTATAGCAGTCTCGAATGATTCCTTGCATTTCAGATGTATCAGTTGTAATATCACCTTTTTCATTTCTAATTTTTGTTATTTGGATCTTCTCTCTCATTGTTTAGTTAGCTGTGCTAATGGTTTGTCAATTTTATTTATCTTTTCAAAAAACCAACTTTTTGATTCATTGATCTTTTGTATTGTTTTTCGGGTTTCAATTTCATTAAGTTCTGCTCTGATCTTAATGATTTCTTTCTGTCTGCTAAATTTGGGTTTGGATTGTTCTTGTTTTTCTAGTTCTTTAAGGTGAAGTGTTAGGTTGTGCACTTGCCATCTTTCCATTCTTCTGAAGTATGCATTTAATGCGATAAATTTCCCCCTTAGTACTGCTTTTGCAGTGTCCCACAAATTTTGGTCTGATGTATCATTGTTTTCATTACTTTCAAGACATTTTTTTATTTCCTGTTTGATTTCTTCTTGGACCCATATGTCATTAAGTAGAACACTGTTTTATTTCTATGTGTTTGTATAGTTTCCAGAATTTCATTTGTTATTGATTTCTAATTTTATTCCATTGTCATCTGAAAAAAATACATGGGATAATTCCAATTTTTTTGAATTAGTTGAGACTTGATTTGTGACCTAGCATAGAATCCATCCTGGAGAATCATCCATGTGCTGATGAGAAGGATGAATATTCTGAGGTTGTTGGATGGAATTTTCTGCAGATATCTGCCAAGTCCAATTGGTGTAGGGTGTTGTTTAGATCTTCTGTTTCTTTGCTGATTCTTTGCCTAGATGATCTGTCCAATATTGACAGTGGGGTGTTCAGGTCCCCTGCTATTATGGTATTAGTGTCTATTTCCTTCTTTAGGTCTAATAGAGTTTGCTTTATGAATCTGGCTGCTCCGACATTGGGTGCGTACATATTTATGATTGTTATGTCTTCTTGATGGATCAATCCTTTTATCATTATGTAGTGGCCCTCATTATCTCTTTTTGTGGTTTTTAGTTTAAAGTCTATTTTATCAGATATAAGAATAGCTACTCCAGCTCGTTTTTCTTTTCTGTTTGCATGGTAAGTCTTTTTCCATCCTTCCACTCTTAGTCCATGTGAGTCTTTATGGGTAAGGTGGCTCTCTTGAAGGAAGCATATAGTTGGGTCCTCCTTTTTAATCCAGTCAGCCAGTCTGTGTCTTTTGATTGGGGAATTTAAGCCTTTTACATTGAGTTGTTATTGAAAAGTATTGATTTAATCCTAGCATTTTATTGATTATTGTTTGGATGTCATAGTGTCTTTTGTTCCTTTCTTTCTGATTGACTGTTTGTTTTCTGTATTTGTTGATTCCTTGGGTTGTAGATAGCTTTTTTTTGTTTTCTCTTCATGGATGCCATTTTTATTATACTAGTGGGTTTTGATTTTTCTTGGGTTTTTATGGCAGTGGTAGTTGTTTTTCAGGTACCAAACCCAGTACTCCCTTGAGAATTTCTTGTAAGGGTGGTC
>NW_007726992.1:244500-245026 GCF_000696425.1 Galeopterus variegatus | reverse complement strand
GTGGTGGTGAACTCCCGCAGTTTTTGTTTGTCTGAGAAATATATTATTTGCCCTTCATTTTGGAAAGATAGCCTTGCGGGGTCAAGTATTCTTGGCTGGCAATCTCTGTCTTTTAGTATTGTGAATATACCATCCCATTCCTTTCTGGCTTTTAGGGTTTGTGATGAAAAGTCTGATGTTGTCTGATTGGGGCTCCCTTATAGGTGATTTGATGCTTCTCTCTTGCAGCTTTTAAGATTCTCCCTTTGAGTTTTGCCAATTGGTCTATAACATGTCTTGGAGAAGACCATTTTGTGTTGAATACATTTGGGGATCTTTGAGCTTCCTGAATCTGAAGATCTGTGTCTTTTCCTATACCTGGGAAATTTTCTGCCACTATTTTGTTGAATATGTTTTCAATGCAATCTCCTTTTTTCCTCCCCTTCTGGAATACCGATGACTCAGATATTTGAGCGCTTAAGGTTGTCTGATATCTCTCTTAGATTTTCTTCAATGCTTTGTATTCTTTTTTTTTTTTTTTTTTTTT